>NW_023045941.1:0-38510 GCF_011762505.2 Arvicanthis niloticus
CCATGGGATCAGTGAACAATCATACATCTGGCCATTTCTCCTTTCAAACAAAATGACCAACTGCACGGCCCAGAGTTTTGCCCACTGTAAAGATTTCTCTTCTCTGGTGTTTTTCAGGGTCATCCCAGAGAGGGGTTGCGGTGTTACAATTGTCTACTTGGTGCATGCATAATGTGCAGAACCATCAGTAAACTAGGCCCTACTCTTCTCTTCCTCTGATAACCAATCATAGGGACACTTTATGAGGCTATAGGTGCATGCTTGCCAGCAAATGTCAGTGTAATGGAGTATAAACCATAGGTATTTGGGTGACCTCTTCATGTAATTTGCTTGTGTCTTCAGTACCTGCTCAGGACCAACCACTCATATATATATGAATATATATACATATATATGTATATATATACATATATATGTATATATGAATATATACATATATATGTGTGTATATATGTGCATATATATGTGTATATATACACATATATATGCATATATATATCACTTCCATCTGATAATGGATTGGTGCTCTGTATATTCTACTTTATGGCTTAATACCATACTTAATACTTAATACCTACTTAATACACACCTCAAGTCACATGGCAACTTGGTAGACCATTATCCAATGTTCAGTTTCCACTAAGGTCCAATATTAGACTAAGATCTGTTTCTGAAAGGGAGAATAGTTGTCTGCAGACCATGATAAAGACTTGCTCAAAATTCTAAAGGTCTCTTCTGTGATTCAACTATATGGGCCTGTTAAATGCTCAAACAGCATCCCTATCTGCCACTAACATACCAAGTACTGTTGGATATATGGTCCATATTAATCATATATTAATTGGGTCTGCTAGATCATAAAGCCCTCAATCAATGGGTCAGAAAACCTCTGTGATCATTTGAAGTAGAGCAGCCTGTATAACAGCCTGGGTCTGTGAAAGGCCTTCTCCTGTTCCAGGCCCCACTCAAAGCTAGCAGCTTTCAGAGTCACCTGGTATATGGATATGGGTAACACAAAAGAAGAAATGTGCTGTCTCTAGAATCCAGATAGTTCCGTTAAATGTTGTACTTCATTCTTGGTGGTGGGAGGGGCCAGGAACAATAACTTATCCTTCACATTAGAAGGAATATCTCTCATGAGTCACACCACTGAACTCCTAGAATTTTTCCTGAGGTAGAAGGCCCTTTAATTTGGTTGGATTTATTTTCCATACTCTGATTCACATAAGTTACCAATAAATCCAAAGAGGTTGCTATTTCCTGCTCACTTGGTCCATCAGCACGATGTCATCAGTAGAGTGAACCAATGTTATATTTGTGGAAGAAACAGATGGGAAGAACTCTATGAATTAAGTCAGGGCTGAAAAGTTGATATAACCATGAGGCAAAACTGTAAAGGTATACTGCTGACCTTGCCAACTGAGAACAAATTGCTTCTGGTGGTACTTATGGACAGAACTGATAAGAAGACATTTTTTAGATCAATAGCTGCATACCATGTACCAGGAGATGTGTTAATCTGCTTAAGTAAGAACACCACATCTGGTACGGCAGCTATAAGTAGAGTCACTACTTGATTGCGTTTTTGATAGCCAATTGTCCTCCATTTTATGTTTGTTGTTTGCACTGACCAGATAGGAGCGTTAAAGAGAGATATGGTGGGAACCACCACCCCTGCATCTTTCAAGTCCATTAATTTCTGAAGTTTCTCTTTGGAAGTGATACTATTATTATTCACTATTTACCCTGGTAGGGGCGACTCTGAAGGCTTCCATTAGGCCTTTGCAATTGTAAAAGCCCTCACTCAACAGGTTAGGAAACCAATGTGAGCATTCTGCAAACTTCTAACTACATTGATCCCAGTTATACATCCTGGGGCTGAGGAAACAACCACAGGATGAATTTGGGAACCCAGTAAACCTACTGTGAGTCAGACCTAGCCAAAACTCCATTAATAATTTTACTCCCATAAGCCCCTACTTTAACTCGAGGACCACAATGTTTCTTGGATCTCTTGGAATCAGTGTCAGTTCAGAAACAGTATCCAATAGTCCCTAGAAATGATCCATTCTCCAGTATACAGTTACCTTTGTACAAGGCCGTAGATACTGTCTTATTTAGGGTTTCATTGCTGTGAAGAGACACCATGATCAAGGCAAATCTCACAAAGGAAAACATCTAACTGGGGCTGGCTTACAGTTTCAGAGGTTCAGCCCATTATCATTCTGGCAGGAAGCATGGCATCAGAATAGCAAATATGGTTCTGGAGGAGTCAAGAGTTGTACATCTTGATCTGAATGCAACCAGGAGAGACTATGCTACATCCTGGGTGAAGCTTGAGCATAAGACCTCAAAATCCACACCCACAGCGACACACTTCCTCCAACAAGGTCATACCTACTCCTACAAGGCCACCCCTCCTAATAGTGCCACTTCCCATGGGCCAAGCATATTCAAACCACCACAGGTACCTCTGGAGACACTACAATTGACTAGCTAATACCAAAGGTCCAAATAAGTCATCCACTATAAAAATCACTTTGCCTGTATTTCCCAGTGGGGGTTAGGGCATTATGGACATTTGTCTGTCTGCCCATTATGATAACTGCTATTACCTTGAGTTTGGTGCAGCCACCTGGCTCCTGCTACTTCCGGGTTCCACTTAACCCATTGCATTTAATTCATCTGAGCAACAGGTTCTCCAATCCTAAGGTCTGGTACAAGACACAGGGCAGCAACCAAGCTTTTCAAATGTTCTGGTTCCCCTTATAGTTTTGCATCTAACAGGATTAGTGCAGGGCATGTCTTCTGGACCTTCTCATTGTGGACAATTAGGTTTTATTCAACATATGCACTCAGGGTCTAGCTTTGCAATTTTCCTGAGCCTTAAAAAAATCCCTTCATCAACACTAAGTCAAGGGATATCAGGCATCTCCAACTCCTTTTTGGGACAAATGCTTCAGCCAACTATTCAAGCTTTCGACACTTTTTTTTTTTTTTTTTTTTTTTTTTTTTTTTTTTTTGTATGAGTGCTTCCATCTTAAACCTAGAATCTCCACTCATTGGGCCCATGTCAACAAACTTATCCCGATCCAGTTTTATGTTCCTTTCACTATTATCTCACACCTTTGAAATCCATTCCCATTCATATTCCCCAGATGTCTTCTTGAATGAATTAGCAAACTTATTAAGTTTTTTAGTAGTATAGTGTAATCCCTCGTGGACTATACTTCCTACCTCTCCTCTAGGAACAAGTTTAGCCTTAAGTATGTTCACAGGTGTAGAGGTGACTGTTGGTGGGCCCTGAAGAACATCAGTATTGTCTTGCCTGGCATCTTCTTCAGAGAAAGACCCTGGTGGTTTAGAAGACAATAAAGACTTAATTTCCTTAGCCAAGGGTAGAAGACAATATTTCAGGAGATGGTGGGAGTCCGTCTTCTGTTGAGGATAGACTTCTTCCTAAGGTAGATTAAACTTTGAGAATCTGAGGTTCAAAGATCTCAGCTTCTCCCATTTATCTCCACCCCAAGTTACAGGATTCACTCCATCCCCTTTATGAAATAGTGCCCTTACTTTAACCACTAAGAGCTTCTGAGGCTGGGATTTGAATTTTCACTGTAATTCAGCCAACCTTATAATGAAGGCTTCGGTTTGATTTTCCACAACTTGAGCTCTGAGGCTGCTGGAGAGACTTTCTTCCAGGGCACACTTAGAAACCTTCCTAACGTTTATGCACGTCTAGAACTGGCCAGTTTTACAGCTGAGTTCATTGTTACCCTCACCATATTCTGAGATGCTAGAACTTGGCTAATTCTATCATGGAACTCTTTCTTCTCCTCTGTCAATTTATCTAGAGATGCTAGGAGCAACCAACCAGCATCATTATTTTCTTCATTTTTCCACAAATCGTCAGCAGTTTTACACACAGACTCATCAAATCTGTTGTCTCTCACATTGATGACTCAGGATAATCAAATGCATTTGTTTCCTTAAGTATGTAAAATAGTTCATGCCACGGGCTTTCAAGCTCCCAGGAACACGTCAGTAACTGTAGGTGTCGGCAAATTGGAATATAAAGTATCTAAATATATACAAGGGGGATTTATAAATATATAAAATGTGAATATAAGATATGAGATACACAAAGGGGATTTATTAGAATGGTTTATTGGCTGTGGTACAGCTAGTCAAACCATGGCTGTCTACCAACAGAAAGTCAAAGAATCCAGTTAGTGTTCAGTCAGTCCATGAGGCTGGATGTCTCAGCTGGTCTTCAATTTATGTCAGAAACCCAAAGAAGTAGGTTGCAATATCAATGAGAATTCTCTCATCAGAAAGATGGAGAGCAAGTAGGCAGAAAGCAGGTTTCCTTCTTCCATGTCTTTTATGTAAGCTGCCAGCAGAAGGTGTGGCCCAGATAAAAGGTGAACCTTCTCATCTCAAAATATTGGATTAAAAGTGGCTCTTTCCACTTCAAATGACTTAATTAAGAAAAAACAAAAACAATCCCTCACACGGATACCCAGAGCCTTGGGTTTTGGTTAATGCCAGATGTAGTCAAGTTGACAACCAAGAATAGCTATTACATATATCATCTACTTAAATTAATTTTTCCATACTTTGTTATATCCTTAAGACATATAAACTCAGCGGACATTTTTAAATCTAGACTTAAATAGATCTACTGTAGATAAATTTATCTTGCTTTTATTTAACCCAATATTAAGTATTTTTCCATGTCATTATGTGTGTGTGGCATTCATTTTCATGATTCTGAAATATTCCATTGTATGAACAAACCATAAGTTATTGTCATGATGACATTTGTGCTTGTTGTATTTTTAGCAGTTACAAATGGAGGCATAGAAAATGTACAAACACATAATTTTTATTATGAATTTCCAAGAATTTTTTCCACGATCTCTATGTAAGTCTGACCTTGCTGGTCATATGGTAAGTAACTCTTCAAAAATAGAAACACTGGCAAATTGTTTCTAAGTTCTTATACCAGATTACACTCTCATTAGTAGTGTGTAAGAATTCCGATTGTTTCCCAAGTTCACCATGCTTCTTCATACAGCAGAGGGTAGAACTGTTGCTAATCTTGTGATTGGTTTTTCTTCTTAATTGGTTTTTAACATATTTTCCCAGTAAGTAAGGAGCAGAACATATTTTCATAGTTTCTCATTTGTGAGTTGCTTATTAAGACACGTTGTTTATATCCCTTATAAGTCTTCTTTTTGTTGGTTTACAGCAGTTCTTCTCATTTATCTATTTTCTTAAAAAATAATCTTTCAGACAGTTTACTTTGATTATGCTTTCTTATCCCCAACTCCTCCTATGTGCTCCCCAACTCCCTACACACTTAACGCCACGCCTTTCTTTCTCTCTTACAGCAGTTCTTTGTAGAGTCTAAATATTAATTCTTTCAGTTATGTGGGTTCAAGTACCATCTTCCATTCTTCTTTCCACTGTCTCCATGGTTCTAGCAATAAACAGAAAATCCTAACTTTGATGCAGTCACATTTGTCAAACTTTTCTTCTGATAGCCATGCTCCTCAAGTCTGGTTTATAGTTTTCTCTTTTCAATATGTCCAGAACATCTCTTGCATTTTTTTTTCAGAAATGTTTCAGTTCCGTCTTCCACAGGTAGACTAGCTTTCCTGGAATTGATTTTCTGGGTCACGTAAAATAGAAACATTTTCTTTCCTTTTTCTTTCCTTTTATTCTTTTGCATAAATTTTGTGCTGCTATCTCAGATTGTCACAAACCGAATACTTTGTAATGAACAGAAATTGATTGGCTCATGATTTCAGGGGCTAAAATCAAGAAGCTTCCATCTTGGAAGAGATTCTTGGTAACCCACCATTGGGTAGGAGACCAAGGGCAGGAGAGGCACCCTAACAGGCCGGAGCTCTCCTTTTTAAAGAGGACAACGCATCCTTGATACTGGCATAGGTTCATTTCCAGACCAATCTCTCAAGGGTCCTGTCCCTTAAGACTGTTACAGAGGCACTTAAACCTCTGCTTGATCCTAGAAGGGGAGATTCAAGCCACAACAATAAAAATGACCAATCATTATAATATGATTTACTAAAAAACCTATTCTTCTCTCACAGATCTACAATGACGTCTCTATCTTAAACCAGGTTTCTGTATGTGAGAAGATCAATTTCTGGGTTCTACAACTTGTTATTTTGGTTAATTTATTATCATGCCAATATTCTATTGTAAAACCTAGCTTTGTAGAAAGTGTTGGTATTGAGTAAACAAATCCTTTTGATTTTTTTTCAAGAATACATTGATTGGTCTTGAATAGTCATGGCAGAGTAAACGAGCAAACAACATCCTATTGTAATTTTATTTGGAGTTTTATTGATTCATAGATCAGTACTGGGGACACAGCACGTCCCCGAAACCGACTCCTGAGTCTAGAGGATGTTATGTATGCTTTGTTTTAGTTAGATCTTATTGAGTACTTGGCAATAATTAAAAAAAAAACAATTAATGGAGGACTTATACATCTTCTGTTAGGTGTTTTCACGATGTTATTGAAAATGGCATCTTTTAAAATGTAACACAGGAACTGGAGAGATGGCTCAGCCATTAAGAGCATTGACTGCTCTTGCAAAGGACCCAGGCTCAATTGCCAGCACCCACATGGTGGTTCACAACCATCTGTAACTTCATTTCCAGGGTATCCAACACCCTGTCTGGCCTCTGTAGGCATTAGGGAGGCACATGGCACACAGACACATATGTAGGCAAAACGCTTACACACATAAGATAAAAATGAATTTTAAAATGCAATGAATATTCTAAAACTTGTCGTTTTTTGTCTGTAATAGAAAATGCCATTAATTTCTGTAAATCGGCTTTATATTATTTTTAGTTCTAATGATTTACTGAAAATTGCTTTAGATTTTAACATGTGCAAAAAGTGACAGTTTCCAGCTTTCCTTATGTAATCATCAAATAATTTGCTTCACTCCCCACTTTCCTGTGCTGGTTTGGATTTTCTACTGCAGTATTCTCTTGGAATGGTGATAATAAGTGACTGTCACATGATCAATACCAAAGGGAAACTTTCAATGTTTGCATATCATGAGGACTTCTGAGAGTATACATGTTGAAATCTCTATCAGGTTAAGTAAGCCCACTTATATCTTAAATTGCTACTTTAAAAATCCAAATAGATATTAATTTGCTCATAATTTTCATTCATCAAGATAATTGCATTATTTTCCTCCTTTCAATGAGAAGGGTTATATTGTTGTTTTTTTTTTTTTTTTTCCCATAACATTGAACTAACATTATGCTTCCACACTCTCGGTTGAAACTAGCCTGCGTTTTGCAAGTTCTTTTCCTGTTTTAGAATCATGCATATCTCTGCTTCATAAGGTGGAAAGGCAAGTTATAAACTGGCCCCTTATGTTTTAACATGGAAAGGCTTCCACATGTGTGGAGTTGGTTTTTGTGACTGGTAGAACTCCGGGGAAGCCATCTGGAGCTGAGTTCTCTTCATGCAGAAACTTTGTATCTCTTGTCCGATTTCTCTAACACTGACAGTGGCATCCCACATTGGTAAGGTTAGGACGCTATTAGAGAATTCCAAACAAAATGCCAGGCATGTGTTCACATACAGCCTCTTCAGTCCCTGCTTTGCACTTCCCCCTTGTAGCTGTTGCCCTGCACTGCAGTCTCGATTCACTTAGATTTATTTTCTAGTTCTTTGTGTCTCCTTTGCATTGTGTTTATTTTGCTGTTAAACTATTAAGGTTTCAGTTTCAAAGTTGATGGTTTGAATTTCTTGATTTTTCCTTCTGTTCTTTTTCAAATGTGTTTACTAATCTTTTTTCAAATATAACTTAATTTTCAAACTAATTCATTAATTCTCTGGTTGTATTAAGTGTTATTTTTCCGCTGCTTAAATATGTACTGCTCTGATTCTCCTCCTCTTCCATGTATGGTAGCCTAAAGTGGTTTTGTTATGACAGTTTGCATTGTGGTTTGTTTGTATGATGTGTATGTTTGTGTATGTGACTGCTGAAGCATGCATGCCGTGGAGTCCATGTGGAGGTTAGAGGTCAAGCCGGGAGTCAGACCTTGTCTTCTACCTTGTTTGCAACAAGATCGCTTGTCTTCCTTATCTAGCTCAAAGGACCTTCCAGAGATGAGCACCAACAAACTTTATTATTTCACAAATTAAATAATATGTAGGATATCACATATAGGTTAAACAGTCTAATATTTGTATTAAAATAGGTACAGCGAAAGACTATAAATAGTATGAGCCAGTTTATTCTAAGTATCCAAATGAACAAAATAAAATAGATAGGATTAGTGATTGCCTAGGGGGTAGAACAGGGACTAATTGCAAATGTTAATGGGACTGAGAGTGTTGCTTCTTGGATGATGGAAATGTTTTAAAAATTAGATTGTGGAAATCATTGCACAACTCTGTGAAGATACGTTAGATGGGCAAATTATTATGTGTAAATTATATGCCATAAAATTTTAAACTTTAACACAATATAAAGACAAATGATAAAACTATGCTAATAATTCAAAACTGTCTTTCTTGGAATGGCATTAAATATCAAATAAAAGCCACGAGGAGAGCATGAGAGAGAGAGAGAGAGAGAGAGAGAGAGAGAGAGAGAGAGAGAGAGAGAGAGAGGATGTAGGAAATGCCCTATATAGCTTTAACTATTGGCTGTGCATTTTGAACAAGGAGTCCTACATTTTCCCCACTCTGTCTTTCTCTCTTACCTCTTAGATATTAGTGTGCTCCTAAGTTTGACTCTAAACTTTGTATTCGTGCACAATCATCAGGGAGTCTTATTAAAGTGTCTAAGTGGCGTATAGCCACTATGTCTTCCTTCATGACTCCAAATCCTATCTCCAGCCTAGATCCCTCCAGATGGCAACATTCTGCCTATATGCTTATCAACTGAGATGCACATCTAAGCATGTGTATGTAAGGTCTCTTCTTTTTTACTATCACCAATATCCAGTGGAAAAACAGGAAAACGATAGAACAAATATAGGCAGGGAAAGAACTGAGAATACTTGGTAGCCGTGAGACAGTTTACAGATCTCCATGGGAGACAGGTATATCCATCGGTCTGACCGAAGTTGAAATGTGTGTTGGTGAGCTTGTATGACTCAGATGGAGCTGGCAGAAGAGTGCAGTATACTTGCAGACACAGTTCAACAAAGGTCATCATACACCTCAGATATGCACACAGTAGCCATTGCACTCTCAAAAATGCAGAGCAAGAAATATCTATATGGGGATAGTTGTTCTGCATTACTTATAATAACAACAATATTGTCCCCTACAGGGAGTTGGTTAAATTATGACACAAACCCTGGGAGAGATAATCACCTCCGAATAAAATAAAAAAGATACAGCAGGAGAACATGGTGTTTGTGAAGGATTTTGGTTAAGTGTTATCAGGAGCTGAGTGTGGTGGGTGCCCTAGAATCTCCCGTACACGGGCTGAGATGAGCTCTAGAACACACATTCAACACGGGTTATACAGTAAGACCTTGCCTCAAAAGAAATATGACAGTTATTTTGTCTGGCGGGACTATAGGTGTTGGTGATGATTTTTTTCTCTATATCTCCAATTTCTAGTCACATTATTTGGCTATTAGAAAAATTAAAATCTAGAGCTATTTTCTAATTTGATAGGCAAATAAATACATCCATTTAACTTTTATTTTTGATTACTCTCGAATTTCAATATTTTTATTTACTGCTTTACAATTTTTATTGTTATTATCTGTTGTGTGTGTATGTGTGCACGTGTGTGCATGTGCACATGCGCAGGCATGTACATGCATGTGCATGCAAGCAAGCATGTGAGGACTGTGTGCTACCCTGTGCCTGTAGCGGTCAGAGGACAACAGCCCATGCTCTCCTTCCATTGTGGCTTCTGGGATGGAACTCAGGCGATCATGCTTGCTCAGCAAGTGCTTTTACCTGTTGAGTCAGCTTCCTGTTCATTCACTTCTTTCCCCTACCCCATAGTAAATACTTTTAAACTTTGTATTGGTTCTTTGTGAACTTCATATCATGTACCCCAATCCCACTCATCTCCCCCTCTCTTCATACTCGTCCTCCACCCTTGCAACCTCGCCCCAACAGAGAAAAAAAATCATTGTGGAAGCTGTAGTGTGTCACAGTGTGTTCCACAGGGTACCCTTTTGTCCACACCTCTTTTCTCACAAATGTTCATTGCAGTGACTCATTGGTCTGGTTCAATGTCTCTGGCTTCTGCTACTCTATTAATACTGGAACTTCCCAGGGACTCCTCTCAGATACCCTGTTGTCCTGTGTCATGCATGTCCTGTGACATCCTGGAGTTTTGGATCTGTAGGACTAGCTGCTTCACACACTCCAGCAGTTCATCTATAGGGTAGATGTTGGAGTGGGCCAATTAAAGCCTTGGATCTGGGCCTGAGAGATATCTGAGCTGGTCAGCCTTCCAGATCTTCCAACCTCATGTCCTTGGGACTGGCTCACCAGCAAACCCCACAACCAGGGCCATCTATCCTGCTGCCCAGGTGAGGTACAGGGCCCACTCTTCAGAGTGTTGCACCCTGTGAGAGACATGTCCAGTTCTCCCACTCTCATGGCCCCAGGGCCAGTTCTGCAGCCTTCCATAGATGGTGAGGGACAAGGGAGGGGAAGAGGATGCCTCTCCCTCATTTGTGCCACGGTCCACCAGACAGGAGGCAGGCCTCTCATGCCCTTGGCCAGCCTCACTTGCAACCACACATTCAGGGCCAGCTCTACTGTGCTGCCCACCCAGGTGAAGTTCAGGGCCTGATCTCCCAAGGGTCCAGGTGAGGGGCAGGGCCAGATCTTCTGCTCTCATAACTCCAGAGCCAGCTCTCCTGCCTGCCACAGGTAGCAAGGTGAGAGTGTGGAAGGGGGGTAGACAAGTTAGGAGGACAGCTCTTCTGTGCTCAAAGCCCTAGGGCTGGCTCACCCATACCCCCACCATAGGGTCAGCTCTACTGTGCTGCCCAGGTGAGGTGCACAGCCTGCTCTCCCAAGTGCTGCAGCAGGTGAGGGGCAGGGTCAGCTCTCTGCTCTGGTGACCTTGGGGCCATCTCTCCAGCCTGCTGTAGATGGTGTTAGAGGTCATCTCTCCCTCATTTCATAGTACAGCAGACAAGTGACAAGGCCAACCCAGCTCTCCCATGCTCACTGCCTCAGGGCTAGCTCACCTGCACCCCTGTCACTGGGCTCAGCTCTACTGTACTCCCCAGGTGAGGTACAGGAATGGCTCTCTCAAGTGCTGTAGCTGTGAGGGGCAGGGATAGCTGGCTTGCTTTCCTGACCCCTGGGTCAGGTCTCACACCTGCCTCAGATGGTGAAGGGCAAGAAGGAAGGAGGTTCTCCATCCCTTGTCTACACCACTGCATAAAAGACAAGTAGGTCTCCCATGCTTCTATCCTCAGGTCCTGCTTACTTGCAACTCCCACAATGTACAGGGCCTGCTTTCCAGAGTACTGAAGCTGGCTGGGGTCGGGGGCAGCTCTCCTGATCTCATGTTCCCAGGGCCAGCTCTCTCATGGTGCCAGGTGAGGGGTGGCCCCAGTTTTGCACAACCCTCAGACATCATTCCCCTAGGCAGCAGCCCAGCCCAGGGACATCCAGATGGTCCTTGGTGGTAACAGATTCCAACTGCTGCAGGGTCACAAGCCCAGATGTGGCCCTTGGTGGCAGCACAGGCCAGGATCTCACCTTGGTCACAAGTGGCACCACTGACTACTCACATCAGGTTCTTCTTCACTATCCTGGAGTCTTCAGTTCTGCCTCTCTTCATTGTGGCCACATCCTTCTGTTTCTTTTTCTCTTCCATTTCTCCACCACTTACTTGCTCCTCTTAGTGGTGTCCAGGGTCTCTGAGTGTCTGGGGTCATCTCAAGAGTGGTCTCAGGAGTGCTTGTACATTATGGAGCTGGGCAGGGGTCATCTTGGCCATCTATCATCTGCTCCCCTCAAGGTCTGTGCAGCATGGGACTGGTGGTCATCTCAGGCTAGTTCCCTGTCGGAGCTCCATAATGCCAGACTGATGGTCATCTTGGGCTTGCTCCTTGCCTGGCTTGCTCGAGTGGTCCTTTGCTAGGGTGCTCGGTCTTAGGCTCACTCCTGTCCAGGGCTCATGGTTCTGGGTGGGGTTCTTCTAGTCTCTGACTTGCTCCCCATCCTGGGAGCCCATCTGGCCTGCCTGTCGCTGGACTTTTGGTCTTCTCAGACTCACTGTTTTTTCAGTTATGTTAGACTACTGACATTCAGATGCTCGCAGGTCAGAACAGAGTGTAGATATAGCCTCTGTCCTCTCTGCCACCTTCTGACGCACATGTGACACAGCAGCCACACCTGCAACGCCTCTAGGGGCAGGTCACTTTTTAAATTAATTTATTATTTCTCATATAATACATTCTGACCTCAGCCTCCCGTCCCTCCACTCCCCCAGTTCCACTCCTCCCTCATGCCCCCCTGCCCCAGATCTACTCTCTTCTGTTTCCCTTCAGAAAAGGGCAGGCCTCCCAGGGATGCCAACCAAACACAGCATGACAAGATACACAAGACTAGGCACAAGGCTGGATGAGGCAACTCAGTAAGAGGAAAAGGGTCCCAAGAACAGGCAAAAGAATCAGAGACACTCTTCTCTCCCACTGTGAGGAGCCCAACAAAAATATCAGGCTAAGGAACCACAGATGCATGGAGATGGAATTACATGTTTTCTGAGGAGATCTTAGAGTTCGAAGGGCACTCAGCAGAGTTAAGTCTAGACTCTGATTTTGGAGATAAGGGACCAGCAAGCCCTGGAGGTTATTTAATTAGTTTGTGTTTGGGAGAGACCTGTGGCTCATGTCTGGTTCTCCAGGGCACTGGATTTTTCTGTTATGGCTTCTTGTTCTTCAAGTCAGGTCTAGGTACCTCAAAGATACCTTTCTACAATATCAGATCTTCAATTCAGAGATGAATTTGTGAAGTGTGAATATTAATGATTAGTTTTGTAGGTGATTTAAAATTAAATGCCAAATTATCCAAATGTGTGGGTTGGGAGGGAGAAGAAAAGAAGGAGGGAGGAGGGAGGAGAGAGAGAGAGAGAGAGAGAGAGAGAGAGAGAGAGAGAGAGAGAGAGAGAGAGAGAGAGAGAGAGGTCATAGAACAATTAAATCTGTCCAATAGAAGGAGGTACTTGGGTCAGGATTTGGGTGCAATTTCCAAGCTATGGGTCTCTGGACAAGCTAATTAAATGGTCATTCATGCTTTCTTTTCATCACTGTGAACATGATCCATGCATGTATCCTTATTTGTTCCTTCAGATCCTGTTTTCACCAGTATTTGAGAAGGCAGATGTATGTCACACATTTGCTTTCGTTGTCATGGTTTCTCCCATTATGTCAACTCAGTAGAAGGTAGGCTGTCAAGGTGGAATGCGAGAAGAAAGCATAAATATTTACATACAACTTGCTTCAGAGAACTTGGGGAGGGGCCCTCCTGGAGTGGGAGAGTTTAAGTTCCCACCAGCTGAGGGACAGGAGCGAAATCTGTCATGATGATGGGATGAAATAGTCAGTCATCTGGATGAGGTTTCATGATTTGCTGGGAGACAAATAGTGCAGTGTCTAGGGTCTGGGGCTGGGGGAAAACATGTCTTAACAAAGAGTCTTTCCAGATGCTCACCTACCATTAGCTTGTAAGTTTCTTTTGTGTGAGGGATCTGCCTCTTCACACTGGTGTGGGGCGATCAGTCAAGCCAGCAAAGCTTCCTTGTGTGGGGAAATGGAGGTGCAATGTGCATTCGGATGCACCCTCTGTGGGTCATTGCAACCTGGAATCCGTTGTCTTCAGTTCTAGGGTACCTGTTTATCCACCTCTTGTCTGAGACAATGGTCTTCTTTATTCAACAGAACATCTTTTCATGGTTTTGTTACTCATGGTTAACTATGATCTGGAAATCCAAGATTACAAGAATAAGTGGAATGTTTTTTTAAATTATGTGTCATCTGAGCAATGTGATAAAACTGTTTGTATTCTCTTCTGACTAGGGCATGAATTATCTGCTGTCCTGAGTGTCCACGTGATACATGTGTCCTACCTGTTAGCTACTTAGCAGCTCTGCAGGTTGTCTGACTGTGCACCTGTTCCTGTAACTACTCTGCAGCCTAACATGTTCACGAGGCCTGTTTCCTCATTACATCTCACCATTAGGGAATCGTGTTCACATGCATAATCACAAGAGGGCTGAGTGCTGTATAAGATATTCTGGGAGGAGAAGGAGGAGAAAGAAGAAGATTCTTTTTTAAAAAATGTCAACATATTTACAATATTTATTAAAGTTTTTTAAATTTATTTTTGTTGGATATTTTATTTATTTCAGATGCCATTCCCTTTTCCCCATTTCCCCTCCCTAGAAAATCCCTATCCCCATGTCCCCTTCTCCTTTTTGCTTTTATACAATTTTTAAATGTTAATTAAAGGCTTTATAAGTTTGGTAATACCCAATACCCAACCTAGATATATCAACTATCTTTGACTGTCAGAGACACACAAACATCAGCCTCCATGTTCCCCGCCCCCCTCACTCTCTCTTTCTCTCTCTCATCATCTAGTTTCTTCTCTCCTTCTCCTCCCCCTCTTCTTACTCCTCCTCTTCCTCTCCATACTTCCTCCCACCTTAGCTCCTCCTACATATCACCCTTTCTGTTAAAATAAAACTTTTCTCTCAAAATACAATTAGAGCATAACTATACCAATTTGTGTTAGTAAGGTAAAAGATAGACCTAGTACCCAGTCCATCATTTTGTTGACTAACCAAAAACCTCTGTCATCTCTCCTGACTAAAAGACTTAGTTCTGAACCTGGCTTTTTTTCTTGACTTTAGAATGAATGTCAGCTGAAAACCATTTTCTCAAAGCAAATAGCCAGGATGGCTATGAGACTATAAGTTTTCAACCCTGTCCAGAAATCCAGAATGACTGAGTTAACTGAAATTATGGGAAGCACAAAGCATAGCTTCTAAACCTTAGCCAATTTTATAGAGACCACTGAACACCTGGACAGTCCCTATACTACAAAACGTTGGAGCATCTGATCTTCAGCCTTCTGGCCCAGGATCATCTGACAGACCTAGTGATGCAGAATTATTAAGGGCTGATTACTCTGTATTGGCAGATATAATCAGTCGACTATTCCACAAGTGTCTCCTTTTCTGGACAGTAATTTGTCTGTAGATGGAAAGAGGCAATTCTTGCCTAGTGGCTGTCTCACCACAACTGGAGTAACTCCAAAGATGCTTATTTTCTTCTTAGAATTCAAGACAGGGAGCTGTCAGGAGCAGACAGGTCTCTGATCAAAATGAACATTAATACAGAAATGTTTGTAATGTCAATTCTGTGGACTTCTGATGTTTTGAAAACCAACTATCTGTGTAAGGTAATCTGGACTGTTGTCTGTTAACTCCTCTCAGCTATTTCTAAATAAAATATAGAAAACACCCTAGCAATAAACTCAAAGCCATGAATTTGCTATAGGCCCTTAACTCACAGGCTAACCATCTCAAATAAGTTAAAAAAGTTAAAGAAGGACTGGGTCTAAGCCTTGTATTGCTAAATGTGTTATATAGGTACAATGCCTATGAGAGTAACAATATTCATCTCACTTTTATATTAATAAGAAGCTTGTACCAATGAAAAACTTAAATTTTGAAATCAAAGTAAATTTTGTTTACCATTTAAGAAATTGTAACTTCATCTTAATAACAATTATACATATTTCTATCAATAGGTTATGGCTATGCAATAAATCCTAGCTAATCTTCCCTGTTCCAACAAAACCACTACTTTTCCCTAGAAAGACAACCCAATATTAACCACCTCAGTCCCCAAGCCCAGGGAATAGGCTTCATTAACTTCTTCAAGCTGATTATGGGTGTTGAGATATTAGAGAGGGGCAGGGGGAAGAGTAAATTGATAGCTTTTGAATTGAATGCTGAGTCTTCATTAACTTCTTCAAGCTGATTATCGGGTGTTGAGATATTAGAAGAGGGGCAGGGGGAAGAGTAAATTGATAAGCTTCTGATGCTGTCTCTTCACTGCATCCAGCTGGAATTCCAGGACATCGGAGGTTCGAGCAGGTCTGCTCAGTATGCTTGATGAGTAGATATACCAAGGCTGTGTATTCTGCAATATACAATTCTCAAAACAAATTTTAGTATCAAGATAATTTCTTAGGACCATTTGCTTGAAAAATTGTTTTCCAGCCTTTTTCTCTAAGGTAGAGTCTGTCTTTGTCATTGAGGTGGGTTTCCTGTATGCAGCAAAATGCTGGGCCCTCTTTATATATCCAGTCCATTAGCCTATGTCTTTTAATTGGGGAATGAGTCCATTGATGATAAGAGATAGTAAGGAACAGTGATTGTTACTTCTTGTTATTTTTGTTATTAGAGGTGGAATTATCTTTGTGTGGCTATCTTCTTTTGGATTTTTTTGGAAGAGGATTACTTTCTTGCTCTTCTTAGGGTATAATTTCCATCTTTGTATTGGAGCTTTCCCGCTATTATCCTTTGTAATGCTGGGTTTGTGGAAAGATATTGTGTAAATTTGGTTTTGTCATGGAATATCTTGGTTTCTCCATCTATGGTAATTGAGAGTTTTGCTGGGTATAGTAGCCTGGGCTGGCATTTGTGTTCTCTTAGGGTCTGTATGACATCTGTCCAGCATCTTCTAGCTTTTATAGTATCTGGTGAGAAGTCTGGTGTAATTCTGATAGGTCTGCCTTTACATGTTACTTGGTCTTTTTCCCTTACTGCATTTAATATTCTTTTTTTGTTTTGTGCACTTGGTGTTTTGATTACTATGTGACGGGAGGTATTTGTTTTCTGGCCTAGTCTATTTGGTGGTCTGTAGGCTTCTTGTATGTTTATGGGAATCTTGTTCTTTAGAATAGGGAAGTTTTCTTTTATAATTTTGTTGAAGATATTTATTGGCCCTTTAAGTTGGGAATCTTCACTCTCATCTATACCTATTATCTTTAGGTTTGGTCTTCTCATTGTGTCCTGAATTTCCTGGATATTTTGTGTTAATAACTTTTTGCATTTTACATTCTCTTTGACAGTTGTGTCAATATTTTCTATGGTATCTTCTGCACCTGAGATTCTATCTCTTGTATTCTGTTGGTGATGCTTGCGTCTATGACTCCTGATTTCTTTCCTAGGTTTTTCTATCTCCAGCATAGTCTCCCTTTGTGATTTCTTTATTGTTTCTACTTATGTCCTGGATGGTTTTGTTCAATTCCTTTACCTGTTTGTTTGTGTTCTCTTCTAATTGTTTAAGGGATTTTTGTGTTTTCTCTTTAAGGGCTTCTGTTTACCTGTTCTCAAATTCTTTGAGAGTGTTATTTATGTCCTTCTTAAAGTCCTCTATCATCATCATTAGAAGTGATTTTAAATCTGAATCTTGCTTTCCTAGTAATATGCGGAATTCAGGACTTTCTTGTGTGGGAGAACTAGGTTCTACTGATGCCAAGTACCCTAGGTTGCTGATGCTTATGTTTTTGTGCTTACCTTTTGCCATCTGGATCTCCTTAGTGCTACCTTCTCTGTCTCTGACTGGAGCTTGTCCTATTATCTTGGTTGTATCAGAACTGTGTTGTGTGGGTGTTACTAGTGGGGTTAGAGCTGGGGCACAAAATCTCCTCAGTGCTCAGGCACAGACAGGAAGGAACCAGTGCTCCGGGCCAGAAGTGACTTCCTGGGTCCTTGTGAGTCCCAGTTACTCCCTGTTTGGGGCAGGCATTCTGTCTGCTTACCTAAGATATTGCCTGGGTTAGAGCTCCTGGGAGACCGCTTCCTTTGGGTTTTGTGAGATTGGGGGCAGAGCTGCGGCCAGGGATCTGCTCAGTGCAGATCTCTGGGTCTCGGGCCCAGACCGGAAGGACAAGAAGATTCTTGATGCAATTTTATTACAGTATATCACATGTGTGTTTATATCACTGTTAACCTCTTACTCTGTTTACTTATAATTTATACTTTATTATAACTATTTTTGTTTGAGAGAACATGTGTGTAGGTTCAGTACTGCCTGTAGTTCAAAGGCTTCTGGGAGGTCTTGGAACCTGCTTGTGTGGAGAAGGAGCATCAGCTCCTTCCTACAACACACTCTCCTAACAGACTATGAAACTCTCACTGATCATGTTAAGTTGCGCCCTCCCCATCTGCGTTTATGCAGGAAGGTTTCTTGTATCCATTCTAATTTGTGATTCTTTTAACATGTTTACATTGGTCTCTGTTTTAAATGTTGGAGTTTTGTTTTGTTTTGTTTTTTCTTTCTGAAGTGCCTGGTAATCTTTGACTATCCATATTTTACAAGGAGAAATGAATGAACACCTCTCATTTGTGGGCAGAGCTTGACCAAAGTCATTTTGTATTCACTGTCTACTGAGAAACAATGGATTTTCTTTAGTGAGGGTTAAATGCTAGGTTTGCTTGTTTGTTTATTAGTTTGTTTCTTTTTAAGGTCTGTGTATTGTGCTGGAACCCTTTCATCTCTTGCCCTAGTGGTGACAAAAGACTCTAGTATTCCTCTCAGAATGTGGAATGCTGCTGAGAGACAGGCAGGCTGGAGGCACACAGCTCACCTATGGAGTGTGTCTCAGGAAGACATTAGACTCACCTCCATTCTCAGCAATCAGGGTTTCCCAGTAACCAACACGGATGACGGGGCCACAAGAGCAGTAGAGCACATTGATGAAAGCTGGTGCTGAAACCAAAAATAAGATAAGTGCTTTTAAATTCACACACACACACACACACACACACACACTGATGTGTATATCAATATATACAAATATATTGCTATATAACAATATGTATATCATCAGGCCTGCATCTGCATGCAAATACTCTTATAAAAATTGAATTAAAAAATTTAAAATGAAATGTAATTACAAAAATAATTTCTCCTTTCTTTTCCCCCTTTCAATCCTCACTCCCATGTACTCTCCTTTGCTTCTTCTTAGTATTATGACCTGCTTTTCACACACACACACACACATGTATGTGTGTTATACAATATCATATATATGTACATATTATACATATATCAATGTGTGTGTGTGTGTGTGTGTGTGTGTGTGTGTGTGTGTGTATGCCTTCTTAGTCCCTTACTGTTACTTGTGTGAATATAATCTCAGGACTGACCATTTGGTATTGAATAACTCGTTAGGGGCCCATCCCTGGGAACAAGCCTCTTGCTATCTTCTCAGTGTTCCTTAGTTAAGACTGTCACTTTTAACTGCTGAGCCATTTTGCCTGCTCATGAACATGTTCTTCTTATTTAAAAAGCTCACTGCCCCAAACAGTTGGTTGCTATCCTGTACATAGTACTCATTAATCCTATGATACCATTGCAGCCATCCTTAGAGCGAGGTTCACAGAGATTCTGGAGACATATTGTAAAGGGCCATTGGCAAACCAAAGAAAGGCTGTGAGATTTGTGAAACTTTTAGAACAGAGGTGGGAAATTGTGGCCTTCAGGTCAGATCCAACCAATTTTTATGTAACACAGAAACACTTACACATTTTCTGTGACAGAGTTTATGTTAGAAATACAGTTAAGGGGTTGTGACACCAATGAGAGGCTTAAAAGCTTAAATAACCGACCCCGTGGCCCTTCACAAAGGAATGTTCAACCTCTGAGCTAGAGGCTACATTCTGCATAACAGGCTATGGATTTAGAGATCCACGTGAGAAGAAATGGATGATGTAATAGTTAATAGACATCAGTTGTCTAAGTCGGGTTTGGTACATGCCTGTAATGCCAGCTCTAGGAAGGTTGAGACAGGAGAAGCCAGGCAAGTATTATGAATTCAGCCTGGGCCATATAGCAAGAGCTTGTCTCAAGAATAAACAAGTGATCAAACAAATAATGATAATAATAATAACAACAACAACAATAATAAATAATAAACAGAAAGCACAGGTCATAGAGGTAACTCGCTCAGTAGGTCAAAGTGCTTGTAACTAAGCCTGATGATCTGTGTTTGATGCCTGGGCCCCATATGATGAAAGAAGAAACCAAAGTAGTCCTCTACATCCACTAACATGCATATACACCAAATACACACACGCACACACGCGCACACGCACATACACACACTCACCCTAAAATAAGGAAACAAGTTTATAGTGGTAATTTAGTATTTACATGTGCCTAGCAATTAAATATTTGCATTTTTGTATTTAAGAGTAATTAAGAATCATCTTTCAAATTAGACTGTGTGGGTAATGTCAAGTTTAGAGCCAGAAGGTAGAATAGAGCCCAGCAAGTTTGGACTCTCAGAGCAAGATTCTGCAGTAAATGGTAGTATAAAAAGATGAAGACCCTTGCCTAGAAATAAGAATATGACTCTCAGGGAAGCTGATTTCAAGTCGTCAAAGAGAGCTTCCCTCAGATTTTATCAGCTCTCTAGTCTACAGCGTTATTGACATGTGACAGGCTATGGATTTAAAGAGATAGGGCTTAAATTGGAGGCTTCTGGATCAGCTTGTGTGTGCCCCTGAAGAGGCGGCTGTACCCATTCCCCTTCTTCCCCTCTTTCACTTCCTGCTGAGATGGAAGGTCTTCCTCTGCCGCTGGCTCCCACGGTGGTGTGCCGCATCACCACAAGTCCAAAAGCAATCAGCCAACTAACAGTGGGCTGTGAGTCAAAGCAAATCTTTTCTTTCTGCGTGTTGTTTTCTTAGTTATTGCAGAGGCTGACCAATACGGATGTCTGTAGTCCCGAGGGGATTCATGAAAGCTTGTTGCCCATCTAGAAATATGTGAAAGTTTCGTACGGGATGAGCTAAAGACAGTTACGGCTTCCAGAATTCTATTATTCAAACAGAGTGAGAAACAGAGCTTAGAGTTTTGAGATTTCCTTCCACCATATGCTGCTCCCCTTAGAAACTCCAAAGAGGAGGCACGAGAAGGTTGGTGTAGTGGAAAAAACTCCTCAGCAAGGAGCAGGAGAGTTTGGGTCATAATTCTACTTCTGCAACCAATTTAACACGTGCATACAGAGAGCACTTTAATCTCCCTGGGCCTGAGTGTCCTCCAGTGACGTGACGGGGGTACTAGATAATCTTGAAATTCTTTTGGTTCTAAAATAATGTTATTCTGGAATCAGCAAGGCCCCTCCTACTGAAAGGTCAAACTAGTTCAAACAAGTCATTGCCTTCTTATGAGCTGCCAGAGTACCAAGGCTTGCTGCTGAAAATGTTTTGCTGCCTCTCGACCCAGTCTCAGTCTTAGCCACTTGCTTCCCATCCCTTTCAAAGGCCCTGTTCCCATTTTGTTTTTCTGTGCCCCCTACTTTGGAAAGTGAGCTAAACCAGGCGGTAGGCATGGTGCTGCCATAGTTTACCTCTGGAAACAAGTGAGTTTACTGGGCCTCCTTACAAAGCATACGTGAGGGACACCTACATGGGTGTGGGTGCTCTCCACTCTCAGCTGCACTTGGAAAGCTTTAACCCAACAAGGATAAGAGGTTTCTAGTAGCCACACAGATAGTCTCCCTAGCCCCTCTATACATACATACATACATGCATGCATACATACATACATGTATGTATATATATAAAATGCCCATATGTATATGCACACACACACACACACACAGAGAGAGAGAGAGAGATGAGAGAGAGAGAGAGATGAGAGAGAGAGAGAGAGAGAGAGAAAGAGAGAATTAAGTCAGAGTTGCAATCTACAGGTGGTGGATTGCTAGTGGATATTCAGGTAGGGTGTTTTGTGAACTTCCCATTCCTCCTGAATGGATGTAAAAAGTCAATAAGCCCAGCTAGCATGAGGGGATAGCTGAACTCTTCAACAAGGCTATGGCTTGGCTTGGAGGACAGTACCACCAACAATGTAGAATCCAAACTCTACTCCACTCCCAGAAAGTGGGGTTTTAATGTTGACCTTAAGAAGATGAAGGGCTTCCTTTGCTTAGTGAACATGAAGAACATTTTATTATCAGTGGGAGAAGTTTCAGCTCTCAGAACGACACATTTATCCATTTTTCTATTGAGGTTCTTTAAGGAAGTTATTTTCCAAAATGATGGCAGACATGTAACTTTTAAAGATACCACTCATGTGGCAGCATTTTTCCTATGTCCCGTTCAAAAAGATACTAAACTCCTTTTGTTCAAAATGTACTGTTTTGAAATTTTCACTTGATTTCATTTAGTTGACTATCAACAGCTGCCGTGCCCCGCACTATATTTGGCCTGCCTATCTCATATTAACTCTGAGCAGCCCTAAAACTGCTGTGTCATACTAAAAACTCCTTTCAGTCCAAGGCATGCCAATGTGTGTTGCCAACTTCCAACTGCTTTTCATCCTGAAGATTAACAAGGCCGCCACATGGTGTTCTTTCTTACAAAACGTTATTGCCTGCATTATAGTGAGGACCTGATGTGATGACATTAATCCCAAGTGGGCAGGACGGTACCCTTAATTCTGTCCTGGTGGAAAGCAACCAGAGCTCTCCGCATAAGCTTTTTATTTTAGGAATGTCTTTCTCCATCATCATCATTTCTATTAGGAACCTTAGTCACTTGTTAGGAATTTTCCTTCTCTCCTGAAAGATAACATTCCTTTTCTCTCACCTTGAGACACCCAGCATTCACACCCTCAGTGAATACTCTCCAGCATTGATTTAGCTGCTGAATATCCTCCCCAGTCATGTTTTAATTATTCATTAGGAAGCCATAGGAGTTCCAGCTAAAAATGGAGTTTGGCTAGCAGCCCCCCATGAAGCGTTCTCAGCTCTCCTCTAAAATGGCTGTGGAGACAGAGGGCAAAAATAGGTACCTTAAAAGCAAAAGTAAAAGCAATGGCCAACACAATTTCAAAGGGAGGAAGCTATGCAATTACAAAGAATAAGGTCGAGACACATCTTTTGTTTTCCTCTGCGACACACTGGCAGCTTTACTATCCAAAACAGAATTCCTTTGAAACATGGAAGGATGGTTTGGGTCCCCGCCAATCCACCCATCTTCAGACCTGGAGACTCAAGTCTAGTACCAATGAGAGTCTGGGTGTGTGGACACACATGGATTGATGTGTGAGACTGAGAATACTGTCATATTACTCTAAATCCAGAAAACTAAGAGATTTCGGGAAAGACTCAGACCATTGGTCATGTTTGGGTCCCTGGAGCACCAGTGAACCCTCACATTCACAGGTAAAGCTCTTCAGCTGGGTTGGAAATGAAAACAAAGAGAGAAACCATGGTGACAACACATGCTGGGAATTATGAATTTTTATGTGCATTGCAGATTCACAACATCAGGAAATCAGAGTCTGTGGAGTATGATTGGGACTTCAACAGGAGAGACACATAATATAGGAAAAGCCCCAGGCCATATCAATGCACAGCACAGAGCCAAGGGAACCACAACTCTACCAGAGGAGAGAGTTCTGGCATGATTTGATTTCCCTGTAAAAGACAAAAGAGAGAATAAGTAAATATGTGTGTGTGTGTGTGTGTGTGTGTGTGTATATATATATATATATATATATATATGATATATACATATAGATACATATACATGTACATACACACACATATATATATACATATATGTATATTTGTGAAGAAAATACTAAAACAAATGGAAGAAGCACAATAATTAAAGAAGTAACAGGAAAAAAATTTCATGAACAGAAGACCCAGATTGAAAAAAATCATTGTGTTCCAGACAAATCAATGAACAAAGGCACACATGATGATGTATCCCAGACAAATCAATGAACAAAGGCGCACATGATGATGTATCCTGGCAACAGTTTTAATTCACAACCATAAGAAAAATCTTTTATAAGTATTTAAGCAAAAGAAACAGAGTACCTAAAAATACAACAAAAATCTGGCTGTTCTCTGGCTTTTACTCTAAAGGCTTAAATTTAGAAGAAAGTGATGTATTGTATGCAAAGTTTTGAGAATCAAAGTTGTAAGTTGCTGCTTTTATACCCAGCCTAGTCGTCTTTAAATTGTGAAATAACAGAAGGACATCTCAGACATCCAAGGACTCAGCAATGACTATCTTCCTTGAAAATGATTTTTCAGAAAGGAAAGCAATGAATGGGAGCCTTTGTGCGCTGCATAGATTGTCCTTAGAGTTGAAACCAATTAAAGTGTGTGTGTGTGTGGGGGGTACCCAAATCTTTATCTAGAAAAAAAGTTCTGTCTTTTTTCTATTGAAAACTGAAATGGAAAAATTACAATTTGAAAAGAAAGAAAAAAAAAAAAAGATCTAATCCATTTTGCAAGGAATCATACAGGAAAGATTAAGATCTGAAGACAACAAGATGAAAGAGTAAGTTGGGGTTATTAAATTCAGATAAACTGCATTTTTAAAAGATTTACTTTAATGTTTAGTAGTGTGTGTGTGTGTGTGTGTGTGTGTGTGTGTGTGTGTGTGTACCTCATGTATGCACTACCAACAGAGGCCAAAAGAGGGCACCAGGTCTCCTGGAACTGGAGTAACGGACTGAGCTTGGATCCTCTGGAAGAACAGTAGGGCCTCTTAACTGAGCCATCTCTACAACAGTAAGGTATGTTTTACAAGATGAGAACTCTTGTGTTCTTTTTTTTTTTTTTAAGTGAAAATTCAACTAAGTTTTGTTTGTAGGAAATACATCATCTAAAAAGATATAAGGAATTTAAAACAAAAAAGAATAACTTTATTTTAATGAGGGATATAATTTCAAATATACTTAAGTGGACCAAATAACATTCATTAGAGGCATGTAGTATAAAATGGTACAAAATTTAAATTAAAATTAACTATGAATAGATTGTATGGAAAGCTTTGTTAAGAAAGGAACCTATTCTATTTTCTATTCAAATATTACTAACTTTTATCCATTTTTACTTAAGCATATAGGTGACTATTTTAGAACTTAAAAATGTTAGCTATAGCTTTACATAATTCTATCATTTACTCTTTGGTTAATTGTGCTTTGAGTCATTTTTTGAGAAAGGGGATCACCATGCAGCCCCAGCTGGCTTGGAACTTGCTCTGCAGATGAAGCTGGTTTTTGAACTCACAAAAGTCCACTTGCCTCTGCCTCATGAATGTGATCATTAGTTGCGAAAGAACAAATTGTTACATAAATGTGTAGCAGAAATTTTATAAATTACCCTTTGACTACAACACATTAGGATAGAAATTAACAATTGCATTTGAATTAAAAAACCACCTTAGAGTTAAGGAAAAAATTCTAAAGTCATTCTTGTGTTAAACAAGAAACTATGAGCATGCTTTAGACAGCACACTTCTTGTCCAGTGCTTCAAATTTTTCTAAAACCCAGCCCTTTCTCATTATGAAGATTCAGTTAAAGATTACTTGAAAATAATTCCTATTGAGGTATGCTATGCGTGCAATAAGATATCAAGTGGAATTTGATTCATTTTAACAAAGTATGAATTTGAAGTACAAATTTAACTTTATTAAACATGGACATAGTATTCAAAATGAATTGGTAAATTACACCAGCTGTGATGGGAATTTTAGCTGCTCCGTGTCTTTGCCAACATTTGCCATTTGCTTTAAAGTGGTTTCTTTCTTTTTTTCATTCTAATGAGTAAGATACAGTATCCCATCATGGATTTCATTTACATTTTCTCTGAGGACTAATGAGACTGGGCACTTTTCCATGTGCTTATTAGCTGTTCATATATCAAGTCTCAATGTTTATTTATTTAATTTCTGAGTTATAGGAGGATGCATGTGTATTGTAAATACGTTCAGATGTGTGTTGTAAAAGCTGTTTTCCTGTCTATAGCTTATCTTTTTCATTTAATGTTATCTTTTGATAATCATAAATTTTGTTTAGATAAAGTCAAGTTTAGTGATACTATATACTTAGTGCTCTTCTGTATGTGTTCCCATGTGTGTACATATGTTTATATATTCATGTGTGTGCATATGGAGGACAGAGATTGAGAGTGGATGGCTCCGGCAATCACTTTCCACCTTATCTCTAGAAGCAGCAACTCTCACAGAGCCTGGCCATTTCTGATTCCCTTAGCCTGGCTCACCTGCAAGCTCCAGGGGTCTTCCTGTGGACACCCCCTGGCATTAGGATTATAGGCAAGTACCTTCACAGCTGCTTTTTATGTGGATGCTAGGGACCCGGTCTCAGGCCCTCTTGCTTGCACAGAAAACACACCAGGAACTGAGCTACCTCAATGACCTGCTTTTCTGTCTATGCTAAAGTTATGAGAATATGCTCCTGTGATTTATTCTAGAGTTTATAACAATGTTTGACATTAGGAATATTATATAATCATTAAAATTTAGTTTTGTGTGAGATAGGGTTTGAGATCCAGTTTATTACAGTTATGTAATTTTTATGATTCTACTCATTGTAGAGATCTGTCTGGAATATTGTTGCAGTTGGCCCTAGGAGGTCTATTTGTGGGTGCCTTTTGAGTCATTGATCTTTTTACTTTAAGTACTGCTGAGCTTTATAGTAAGTCTGCCTTCCTTCTTTCCTTCTTTCCTTTTTTCCTTCTTTTCTTCTTTCCGTCCTCCCTTCCTTCCTTCATTCCTTCCTTCCTATCTTTCATTTTTGACATTTTTTTTGTATGTTGCTCACACTGGCCTTGAACTTCCAACAGTTCTCCCGCCTCAGCCTGAGTTCCGAGAGCACGAGCATGTGGCACCACACCCTACTTAACAGTAAGTTTTAATGGCAGTCACTGTATTTTCTTTTGGCTTTGTTCCACTGTTTCAACCTTTTTGACTACTTTAGGTTGCTGTGGTTCCATATACGTTTTAGAATCAGCATGCATTGTTGGATTACAAAAAAGAGTCCACTTGGTTTTACTTGACAGTACTCTAAATCTTTATATCATTCTGGAGAGAACTAAAAATTTTGCATTGTTGAGGTTTCCAAACAACAAACACACATTATATTTGTGTCTTTTTATTTCTTTTTAAAATTTCTCTTAGGCACATTTTTAGTATTCAATGTAGCGAGAGGTATACTTTTTGCCAGCTATTTTTTTTTTTGTTCCTATGATCATGTAAAAACATAATTGGTTTCGTATATTTAGTTTGTGTTGTATTTTTCTAAAATATAATTTATCATTCACTACTACATAGAAATCAACCAATCTCTGTATATTGCTGAGTATTTTGTGTGTCTTAGTCAGGGTTATCATTGCTATCGTGAAACAGCCTGATGAAAGCAACTTGGGGAGGAAGGAGTTTACTAAGTTTATACTTCCATATCACTGTTAATTATGAAAGAGCGTCAGGACAGAATCTTTAATAGGGAAGGTACCTAGAGGCAGAAACTGATGCAAAAGCCATGGAGGCATGCTACATACTGGCTTGCTCTTTATGGCTTGCTCAGCTTGCTTTCTTATAGAACCTGGATCACCAGTCCAGGGTGACCCCACCCACAATCACTAATTGAAAAAAATGCCTTACAGACTTCCCTGCAGCCTGATCTTAAGGTGGCATTTTCTCAACTGTGTTTCTTTCCTCTCAGATGACGATAGCCTGTGTCAAATCAATATAAAACTAACCTGCACACATTGGTCTTGATGGCATGAACTTACAGAACTGTAGAGGTGGCTCTGAACCTCTGCTCTTCCAGAGGACTGGGGCTCGGTTCCCAGCACCCACATCAAGTGGCTCACAACCACTTGTAACTCAGCTCTAGGCAATCCAACACCTTCTGACCTCTACACATACCCGCATGTCCATGTAAAACACACAAAAGTGCAAGACTCACATATACACATAAAATAAATAATAAAAATAAAAGCAACTTCCTATCTCTAATATATTTTTGGATAGTCTTAGAACTTTCTACACACAAATAAAGTTAGTTTAGTGTATATTCATCAACACAATTCCATATTACTTTCTTCTACAACAGCATCACTCCTTTTTACAAGTTTGGGCTTTCTCTACACTTAAAGTCTGGAGAGTTTTCTGTATGTAACTTTTATAATTACCAATTTGTGCAGCATATGGTAACACACTGCTTTTTTCATTTTTTTCCCCCTGACCAAAACCACTGTTCATCTTTGAACTGATGGCTCACTTTGAAAGCATACTAAAGGTATTTATTTGCTTTTGTTATTGAGACAAATTAATATTTTTCTATCATTAAAGTATGTAGCAAGACTAAAACTTTAAAAAAAAAAAAAACTAAGCCATTCCCAGCAAGCTGTTAAATGACATTTCCTGCAGAGTCTATTTCCATTCATCCCAGATAGTGAGGGCAATGGTAGATCATAAGAATAATTCTATCTAAGAAGAGCTCGATGATCCACTGAGTTACTGGGCTTACTTGTAGCAGCATATGTGAAGGGTTACTTACAGAAGGGTGGTGACTCTTGAGCAGCTATATTATTCTCCCACAACATGGTTGGTAATTGGTGAAAAAGTCCACCCTACCACAAGCGATGCTTTCAAATGGTGTATGACTCAGGGATAACTTATACACAGCTCCACCAAAGAGTCTTCCTCTCCTTCAATAGTTATTTACCATTTATTTAACCTTGGGGCTGAACCTCTTATAAGTCTTCTGATTCTTATACTTCCATGAATCTTTGCTTCCTTCCATTAGGTAATATTTTAATCTGGAGGAGACAGCCACACAACATTCTAACTCTTCTTTTGTCTCTCATGCTCCTTCCATTTCTGTTGTAGTGTTTCCTAGAGTGGGTGATATAGATGTGGTGATTATTGGGCTTCTATGCCAGGTCAGCAGAAACCTATTCTAGCCAGTTTGACTGGTGATAAGTTTCTGAAATAATACTACACACTACAAAATGAAGCCTTTTCAAGCAAGGTTGACACTAGCAGAAACATATGCCTCTAAACTCAGATGTTTAGAAGGCAATTTCTTAAGATATATCATATCCATTTAATTAAAAAAAACAGTAATAGCCTCCTCAGTGGGGTCTATGACTATACCTGCCACAGCATTTTGCTTTGACTTACACTATAAAACATAGGTTCTGTCCTATAGAACCTTAACTACAATCTCTCCTTTTAACTGTAATCAGAGGGTAGTTGGTTGTTCCATAAATAATTGTGCCACTATTGCACAATCAGGCACATCTTCGTTTTTCATGCTGATAACTGAACTGTTGCTAATGATTCTCCTATAGAAGCCTACATAATACTTTCTGTCAGTATAGATGCCAGTCAGTAGGGAAAGTCACTAGTGATGCAAGTCACTAGCTTGATTTCTATGTGTCTTGCAACTGAATTTAAACTGACTTCAGCAATAGGATTATACAGCTTGATTCTAGTGTGCAAACCAATGCCAGTGGCAGGGGTTTGGTTCATATATGGGGCCTTTCTGGCTAACAGCTCAGAAAAGTAGCTTATCTTGAGTATTGGGGTTTGTATCCAACAACCTTACAGCTCCTTAGATGCCTTTTCTATCCACACAGGGTGCCTTCATTCAAAGTCCTTAACTTTAGCTTTTGTTATCCTTCTAGATGCGTGTCTAAATCTCTAAGCCAATCAAGAGCTAGGATTAAATAATGAGATCTTTGTAAAGGTGGAAAACAGGAAAAGAAAGCAAGGTCCTCAACCCTATCCCATAACAACCAGTGGGAGTGTAAGTCATCTCTGGGAAGTAGTTTGAACATTCGTTCTAAGCAAATACCAAGGGATCTTATGATTCAGCAGACAAGGGAATAAGAAATGTTAATGAGGCCCAATATAACATGAAAAGATCTCCTCAGGTGTACTACCTGTTCCACCAATGGAACAAGGTGAGTGTGGCAGTGGCGGTATGGATGAGTGAAACTCCTCCGTTCAGTCCTCCCCATAGTCCATGGTCATTTTCCATGAATCATCTGGTCTTCTTCACCTGGGGAAATAGGACTCTACTTACACCTGGCATACCTACTACTTGAGCTAGTACCTTGAGTCTGACAGGATCTAGATTGGCTGCTGAAAGGCCTTGGGCTAGGAGAACAATCTCTACCCTAAGTGTGTTCCCTTCAAGTTGATAAGTGGGCTTGGCATACTCTGTGAAGATGATTGGGTACCATAAGACAGGATTCATTTTCACCCAGACCACTCTGTTGTTCATGACTTCAGCACGTTGTTTTTCGGGCTTTAGGGCCTTCCAGGGATTCACAAGCAAGGAATTTGGTCTCTTGTCACTTTTTCCCACTAAGAATTACCACAACTCTTGCCACATTGCTTTCGAGTGACCCAGACATGACTCGCTGTCTATTTTCCTTGTTTTATCCAGTCCCTTCTGAGTGATTTATTACCTCATGAATCAATTTTTATGTCAGTCTAAGTCATTGATATTTGACAACCTCTTATTTTATAAAGATTGTGTCCTACCAGGAGGCACAGGAAAACAACTAAAGCCCCACACAGGTCCCAAGATCCCTGCTGAATTAACTCATTCTTTAGTGTTATGTGAATGCAATCTTTTCTAGTCCCACAAACTGGTGATCAAATACTGCCCCTCATATGCTATGTACCTAAATAACATCTGTCAATCCTGAGTGCCGGGATTAAAGGCACATGCCACCACACTTGCTTGATTTTTCTTCTTACTGCCTCAGATTATGTTGCCTTTTTCTCAAGGAGGGATTTAAAATTATTTAGTTTCTTTTCTTACACAGTTCTTGGAATGACCTCTTCTTTTTCTTTCGTGTCCTACAGAGTCCCAAGTGAGAGGGCTTTTTTTTTTTTTTTTTTTTCTTGTTTAAAACTCACATAGCTCAGAAGCAATCTTCCACTACTTGTGATAATTTTCTGTGTTGGGCCATTATTAAGGTCCAAGTCTACATGCTGAATCATGGATTTCCTTTTTCCTATATATTAAAAGTTGGACCTGGGATGTGTCCACTACTTTCAACCCCCCCGCCCCACCTCTGCCCAATACTCATCAGGGATCCAGGATTTTAGATGTTAGGAAGGTCTCTCTAACACAGGTCAAATTTGTATTCTCTTTGCATTGTGGCCCACCTGATGTAAGAGATGATAAACCAGCACCCACTACTCATATCCTTTACTCCAGTTTTCTTGCTAATTTGGAGGCTAATGTAGAGCGTATTAGCCTCTACATTGCATGCTGTCTCCCCTAACATCCATGCATTTGTTTGATTGTTGCTGCTGTACTTTCTCCCTTACAAGAGCAAGTTTGTTCTGGGCATACCACAGCCTCAGCTGGATGTCTCATCACCCTTAAGAGGGGCCATGTAACTGTCACCATACACTGCTTTTGATTGCACCCCATATGTGAAGCTTTGCCAGAGGCATGAGTCACCTGTGACTTCTAGAAGCATGGAACTGTATCACTGGAAAGTCCCATTTCTGAATAACTTGCCAGCACCTACTCTATCAGGCAGCTGCTCCAGCAGTTATTCAGACCTTGCAGAACCCAAGAGAGCCTCTTGAGTAAGTCTTGTCATCCTACTGAGTCTTATAGTTGTGTGTGTGTGTGTGTGTGTGCGTGCACCCATGCGTGCACGTGTGTGCCTCTCTTTCCCTCAGGGAAGCTTTAACTGGGAGGACACAACTCCACAAAATTGAAACTCTGCTGCCTCTTGTCAGTTTCTGCTCCATTTACCTGTTTATCTTATATGAGCATAAGACCATCGTTCAGACATCTGTTCAAGACACAAAACATATGAAATATCAAACTTTGGATCACTCTTTAAATGAAAATGCAGAAATAATTTTAAGCTTAAATTTAACCTTACTTTGATAAATGGTGTATTTGAGGTGACAATTAGAAGAACAGCATAGCCTTCGATGCTCAGCTCCAATTATATCTTGTGTATTATATCTTATGTATTGTGTATTACTGTTATGACTGTGTCTCAATTTACTTCTCGTGCAGGCATGCCAAGATTCTTTGACATCTACCAACAGATCATTCATAGTTCAGAAAATTTAAAATAGTACCAATAAATTATAAAATGGAAAAATTGAGGAACCACATAATAAACTCAAGAGTTTTTTCTAAGAAATGGTAAAGATTTAAAATTTTTTGAAAGTGTATTTGAGGAAATGAAAATCAGATATGAGATTATTAAAATAATCATTGACGCATGCCATGTAGAGTTTAAGAACATCTGTATAAAATAAGTAACTTTCTAGGAAAAGAAACGTTAACAAAATTATCTAGAACCAACAATAAAAACTGACAGCTCACTCCCAACAGGCCTGAATCTGACAGACCTGCAGATAATCATTTAGCTAATGATTAATTTCTATGTATAAACTGCTTCATGGTGGTAAACTTCTCAATTTCATGAACTAACATAGCAATAACAGTTGCCATGGGGGTAGATTAAGAAAGTCTTAGGAATATTATACTGGATAACAACTATTTTTATTTAAAAAATTTAAAGGAAGTTTTAAAATATAACTGTTGGCAACAGGCAGATGGCTGTTTTGTTTGCTTACATCAAGTTAAGCATTGGCTTTCTTGAAATGTAGAATAAAGTTGAACACATGGTAGGTTGGTGGAGGAATCAGACTCGATCTTTGTAACTTAAAAAAAAAATAATCCATTTTTGTCATAATGAACTTATGTGTCAAGATCATGTACAACTTTATATGCACATACACGTGAGCATTTCATATGTCTCTACATGTATGTGAGTGTACAAGCATTTTGTGAGTATGTGTATGCTCACCTTAACAGTGATGAAGCGCTGTTTAAAGCAAACACATGCCTAAAACAGCAACCATAATAGAAAACCTATAGATGCTGAACACAGTGGGAGGAAGCTTTCTTTACACAAACGCCATTCTCCACCAAGTGTCAGGCTCACTCTCTTCTCAGGCCAGCTTTTCCTGTGGGTCCAACTTTGCCTCAGCCACCCACCTTAGCAACAGTTGTGATATTTTTTCATGTTGCCCCATAATGTCCTTACGTAGTGGCTGTATTTTTTTTTTAAATCAGTGGTAATTTTATTATCTATTGTATTACATTGTTAGGTTAGGGTTGGAAGCTGAGAAAACTCATTTCAGATACGGAAGCTTAAAAATGAAACCTTTATTTTCTGAGCACTCAGAGAGGCAGCCGGTTCAGGATCTGGCCTCCAAGGGAGACTGTACAACATTTTTATAGGATGGAAACACAAAGCACATGTGGGGCAAGTGAACTGTGCCACCGGATGGAAGAACTTTTAAGGTTGAGTGAGTCCAAACCCAGTGTAACTCAGAATTGAAACCAGTAGGCACGGGCCAACTCCCTACCTAACTAACTCTGCCTGTTCTAGAACTGTAACTTTGACACCCTACTGAGAGAAACCATGACTATCAGTCACATAGGGAAAACACTGGAATTCCTTCCCCATGGAAATAAAACATCACTAGCATGGGAGCATCCCAAACTGAGCCAATGGGAAGCATCTACCCCTGAATCCCGTCCTCAACCCAAATTTCTCAAGTTTTATAAAGTCCCTATCCACATGGAATAAAGTGCACAAGTTATTTCACTAAAAATCGTCTGAGAACGGCTGACTTATGGAAAAGAACTGTAATACTTTGGGGAAAGAGTTTTCTTTCCTGAATCATTCATTGCTGGACCTTGGACCCGCCTGCCGGCTGATGCCACTGTCTGTGCTGCTGGCATTGGCACTGCCATGATAGCAGGCAAGACCTGGGACCCAGCTACCTGCCCTGCAAGGGTTTCCTTCTAAGAGCTGTGATACTTTGTCTATTTCTGCTCAGACCAGAGACCCACAGAACCTGTTTGCCTGGGTTCTTGGAGGACAGCAGGGGGCAGTGAGTGGGATGTTGCATTAACCAATCATATTTTCATACAGGGGGTTAAGCAAGGAACTTAACACTTCCCTCTTTACAACCCTTTTTGGTTAACAAACATAAAACATCTTGAAGAAGCAGGAGAGGAGTTGGATTCTGAAGCCTGGGAACCTGAATTCAGTTTGATCCTGCTGGCAAGGTGGAACTTGTTCCTGAGATGGCTGAAGTCAGGAACCTACCTCCTAATAACATATCCTAAATAATATATCATGTATATAATTTGGGGGTTTCCTTTAGAGTAAGTATCTAGCATTAAGACTCAGCCTCTGTCCTCAACCATCAGGAGATCTCCAGTTTCTTTGAAGTTTCTTTATTTTTGCTCTGTCTGTATTGATTTGGGATGCACATCTCCAAAACCATCACACAGATGGCCCTGGTTAACTTTGGACCACAAAACAAATAGACAGGCCTGTGAGAGAGGGACATTTTTGGAGAAGCAGGTAGGGATAGACAAGTGGGGGGGCGAGGTAAAAGAGCAGTCATTATGCATTGCACAGAAATATGAAATTGCCCGAATGATATCATTCATTAAAAAACATACTTTAATAAATATTTAAATGTTAAAATGATCTCTGTGCATCTCTTGTAACCAGGCCAGACTTCCAGTGGAGGTATTGCCAGCAAGATGTTCTGGGGTAAAGGAGGCACAGAAACTGTGGGAGTGACCAACTAGTCCAGCTTGAGACCCATGCTATGAGCGGGACCTACCCCTGAGGCTGCCAAGAGTGACAGGAACCAGAGACGGGATAGCCCAGAGACCTAGGAGAGAACCAAACTGGCAAAAAAAAAAAGTCAATGAAATGATTCCTAATAATATTCTTGTTATATTCATGGATTATTAATTATTAGCATCTTACCCAATTATCATCAGAGAGGCTTCATCCTGCAACCGATGGAAACAGATGCAACAGCTAAGGCAGAACTTGGGAAATCCTGTGGAAGAGAGGGAGGAAAGACTGTAAGCACAAGAGGGGTCGAAGACACCACAAGAAACCCCACAGAATTAATTAACCATAGCTCATAGGGGCTCACAAAGACTAAATGGACAACCTGGGGGCCTGTTTGGGTCTTTCATATGGGTTTCACCTAGGCCCTCCACACATATGCTACGTTTGTGTAGCGTGGTCTTCTTGTGGGACTCCTAACAGTGGGAGCAGGAGCTGTCTCTGACTCTGTTGCCTGCCTTTGAGACCCTTTGCTCCTGCTGGGTTGCCTTGTCTAGCCTTAATAGGCGGATTTCTGAGTTCGAGGCCAGCCTGGTCTACAGAGTGAGTTCCAGGACAGCCAGAGCTACACAGAGAAACCCTGTCTCGAAAAAACAAAACAACAACAACAACAACAACAACAACAACAACAACAACAACAACAACAACAACAAAAGGAGAGGAGCTGCGGTACTGCGGTACTGCGGCTTTGCCATGTGGGAGACCTGCCTTTTTCTGAAGGGAAATGGAGGGAGAGTAGAAAAGGAGTGGGAGGACCGGGAGGAGAAACTGTGATCAGAGAATGTAATATATGAGAGAATAAATACATTGAAAAGAAGAACAGTAGTGAAGTGAATCTTTAAAAACATCTCTGCACGCGTACATGAAAAGAATGAACACACAAACAGCCCCTCCCCCACAAGATCCCAGGCGCCAGGCAGGAAGCCTGATTGTCAGTCAGTTGTTGGAGCTGGGAAGTGAACTCAAGTCCTCTGCCAGAGCAGAAAGTGCTCTTAATTCAAGTCATCCTTTCAGCCCCAGAAAAATCTACTCCTTACCTGGAGTTCTAGTTAAGACGTCACTGTGCCTTTACTCTGCTCATTAAGAAATAGAGAGAAATAGAGACCCCCTCACTTCCTAGCCGCAAGCAGGCTTCTCCCTCACCGCTCCGCTGACACCGATCATGTGAAGCCTTCTGAGTTGAATTTTGTGGCTGCTTCTCAGTCCTCATCCTAAGTCAGAGTTCAGATGCTTTCTCTGCTAACACGCTGCCCGCCTGAAGCCCTGCTCCTCGGTCCGAGTTCCGACCTCACTTTGTTTTTTTTTTCCTTGAATGCAGTATCTCTCATTTCTCTTGCTCAGGCCCTTCTTTCCCCAGTTCTTGTCACCTGCCATCTCGTAGCTGCCACAGTGGCTTTGCTCATCCCTGTGGGCATGAGCGGGTCATGTCCTGTATTTACTGTCCTGACCTGCCAACTGCCAGATATCTTTGTATCAACGCTGCAAACACTCCACCATGGTCATGTTACATCCCATTTCTAAGAGAAACTTGTCTTTAAACTACATTTTTCTTTCCCTTTTGAGATTTTACTGCATTTTGAAGGTCAAGCTGAGAATTACGTCCTTTTGAGACCCTCCCCTCAAGCTATGGAACTGAGTCATCGCTTGAGATACATCCTTTTAATTATACTATTTTGATGGATTTCTGCTCTGTTGGGTTCTGCCTGCATCCCTATGATTTGAGAGGTATGTGGAGGCGAGACTAGCCGTTCATTCTCTTCCCTTCACCCCCTCCCGTCACCTGTTCACCTCTGAACATAAACTTTTGCAGACAGAGGAGCAGTCAGAAATGGTTCTAATTCTGGCTTCTGAATTGAACTAGAACAGGAGGTGGGGCTTGGTGCATCAAATAGTAGTTTTAAAACACATAAAAGAAAGTGTTCTTTGACACAGCAGGGAGTAGACTTGTTACTCGTCTAGGTAGAATACAGATGAAAAGAAAAACATAGAATTTAACCAAATTTAAGTAAGTTTAGAAAGACACATAATATGTTACCAAGGGAAAATGGTGGGGGGAGTCATGCCTTACCTTTCAAGGGGAGGCCATGCTTGACAATGGCCAAGATTGCTCAGGACTGTCCCTGGCTCACACAGATTTGGCAATCATTCAATTATTCCACTCAATTCAGATCACCAAGCTGGCTAATCCACAATTTCCACTTCACTGCAGTCTCTGGAGACACAGACGCTTGTCCACACCCAGAGTGAATCCAAGCTGAGGTACAGCACAATTAGTTATTTGTTTCCTGTTACATCTGAACCTTGTGAGATTCAGCCACCTCCTGGGAACCAGCTGTCTGGCAATGAGGCATGAGTAAGGCAGAGAGGGTTCCAGCTGGCATCACCTGCTGGGTTTTATCTTATTTCTCTACACAGATTTCTAGACTTCTAAAATCCAGGGACCTCTCTCAAGAGAACATGTGTCACATGGGCTGGGCCTCCGAGACCTTGGTTCTGTTTTTGAAATTTTCATTTTTTTTTTTTTTTTTTGAGCCTCAGCTTGGTTAGACGACAGATCCAGAACTACAGCTTTCAGATTTGTGACTGGCTCAGAATACTGCTTACCATCACATCCAGTAGCCATCCAGATACTGTGACTCTTCAGAACCTAAAACCACTTTTGCTTAATATGCCACCTTTGAAGGTAATCTGTGCTCTGACAAGATTTCTGCCTTGTCCTGTAGTATGGCAATGTGAGTTCATTTTACCGTGTGCACATGGCATTATCAGGGTACTTAATACAGAAGAATGATCAGGGCTGAGCTGGAAGATCTCTTTCTTAGACTTAGGAGGGCAATATGACATACAGGAAAGAATACAGGCTTTGGAATAAGACCATACCTGGTTTTCAATTCTAGGTTTGTCACTTACTGTCCTTCATAGGGTTTGTTCCATTATCATTAAAGTGAAGGGGTCATAAACAGAGTTTGTAAGAGTGTGAGAGGCCTAGCAAGCTCTTTAAGGATGTCAACTCAGCCCAGCCTACTGGTTCATTGTAAATAATGTTAGCTGCTTCCAGGTGAGTGGTGAGGAAGGTGCTAGGTTCTAGGGATGGAGACTAAATGACACAAGCGGAGTCCACGGGACTGTCAAACGACAGGGTTTGACTCTGGTTGGATTCAGGTATGAATATGAGTATCTAGAATGGGATGTACAGGATGAAAATGGAAAGAAGAGCTTTCCCTTAGATGGAGAGTTTCCTGGATGGACTTCTCCTGTGTAGGTATAATTCTATGTAAGCGCTGCTCATGTCTGCAGAACAGTTCCTTATTTAATCACTTATCAAAGTGACCTCAAATCAGGTAAGTTACAATGCTTCTGTTTCATTCGGTGTCTTCCGAAGAACTTGTTCTAGTTTCCTTGAATGACTTTGAGAAATGCTCAGATAGAATTTGATAGCCACAGGGTTTTTATCAGCAACTTTTTTTTTTTTTTTTTTTTTTTTTTTTTTTTTTTTTACAAATTTTTTACTGTGATTTATTACTTCTTCATGTCCTATAATCTAGGATATGTTTACTGTTCACTGAACTTAATTTCAAACAAACTTAACACTTTGCTTTGTCCCTGAATGCTGGGGCAATGATGAATAAAATTAATGGCCCAAACTCCTCACCTGAGGCTGAGCACTGCAGCCTCACCTTTGAGAGATCTGTCAAAGAAGGTGCCCACTGCCCACCCCTGCCTCTATGGTATCTTTCCCTTATATTTAGACTACTCTAGCTTCAGCTGCAATGAAAGCAAAATTTAAAAAGCATAAACAACTAAGTCTAAATACTTTTGATTTAATTAAGGTTTGAATAAAATTGGCATTGTCTGATCTAATTTGAATTGTTTTGCTTTTTTCTTCACTTTACTGTGAGGCTATGTTTCTTTTTT
>NW_023045941.1:39010-96045 GCF_011762505.2 Arvicanthis niloticus
AAAAAAAAAAAAAAATGAAAATTTCAAAAAACAGAACCAAGGTCTCGGAGGCCCAGCCCATGTGACACATGTTCTCTTGAGAGAGGTCCCTGGATTTTAGAAGTCTAGAAATCTGTGTAGAGAAATAAGATAAAACCCAGCAGGTGATGCCAGCTGGAACCCTCTCTGCCTTACTCATGCCTCATTGCCAGACAGCTGGTTCCCAGGAGGTGGCTGAATCTCACAAGGTTCAGATGTAACAGGAAACAAATAACTAATTGTGCTGTACCTCAGCTTGGATTCACTCTGGGTGTGGACAAGCGTCTGTGTCTCCAGAGACTGCAGTGAAGTGGAAATTGTGGATTAGCCAGCTTGGTGATCTGAATTGAGTGGAATAATTGAATGATTGCCAAATCTGTGTGAGCCAGGGACAGTCCTGAGCAATCTTGGCCATTGTCAAGCATGGCCTCCCCTTGAAAGGTAAGGCATGACTCCCCCCACCATTTTCCCTTGGTAACATATTATGTGTCTTTCTAACTTACTTAAATTTGGTTAAATTCTATGTTTTTCTTTTCATCTGTATTCTACCTAGACGAGTAACAAGTCTACTCCCTGCTGTGTCAAAGAACACTTTCTTTTATGTGTTTTAAAACTACCTATTTGATGCACCAAGCCCCACCTCCTGTTCTAGTTCAATTCAGAAGCCAGAATTAGAACCATTTCTGACTGCTCCTCTGTCTGCAAAAGTTTATGTTCAGAGGTGAACAGGTGACGGGAGGGGGTGAAGGAAGAGAATGAACGGCTAGTCTCGCCTCCACATACCTCTCAAATCATAGGGATGCAGGCAGAACCCAACAGAGCAGAAATCCATCAAAATAGTATAATTAAAAGGATGTATCTCAAGCGATGACTCAGTTCCATAGCTTGAGGGGAGGGTCTCAAAAGGACGTAATTCTCAGCTTGACCTTCAAAATGCAGTAAAATCTCAAAAGGGAAAGAAAAATGTAGTTTAAAGACAAGTTTCTCTTAGAAATGGGATGTAACATGACCATGGTGGAGTGTTTGCAGCGTTGATACAAAGATATCTGGCAGTTGGCAGGTCAGGACAGTAAATACAGACATGACCGCTCATGCCCACAGGGATGAGCAAAGCCACTGTGGCAGCTACGAGATGGCAGGTGACAAGAACTGGGGAAAGAAGGCTGAGCAAGAGAAATGAGAGATACTGCATTCAAGGAAAAAAAACAAAGTGAGGTCGGAACTCGGACCGAGGAGCAGGGCTCAGCGGGCAGCGTGTTAGCAGAGAAAGCATCTGAACTCTGACTTAGGATGAGGACTGAGAAGCAGCCACAAAATTCAACTCAGAAGGCTTCACATGATCGGTGTCAGCGGAGCGGTGAGGGAGAAGCCTGCTTGCGGCTAGGAAGTGAGGGGGTCTCTATTTCTTCTATTTCTTAATGAGCAGAGTAAAGGCACAGTGACGTCTTAACTAGAACTCCAGGTAAGGAGTAGATTTTCTGGGGCTGAAAGGATGACTTGAATTAAGAGCACTTTCTGCTCTGGCAGAGGACTTGAGTTCACTTCCCAGCTCCAACAACTGACTGACAATCAGGCTTCCTGCCTGGCGCCTGGGATCTTGTGGGGGAGGGGCTGTTTGTGTGTTCATTCTTTTCATGTACGCGTGCAGAGATGTTTTTAAAGATTCACTTCACTACTGTTCTTCTTTTCAATGTATTTATTCTCTCATATATTACATTCTGATCACAGTTTCTCCTCCCGGTCCTCCCCACTCCTTTCTACTCTCCCTCCATTTCCCTTCAGAAAAAGGCAGGTCTCCCACATGGCAAAGCCGCAGTACGCAGTAGCAGTCCTCTTTTTGTTGTTTGTTGTTGTTGTGTTGTTGTTGTTGTTGTTGTTGTTGTTGTTGTTTTGTTTTTCGAGACAGGGTTTCTCTGTGTAGCTCTGGCTGTCCTGGAACTCACTCTGTAGACCAGGCTGGCCTCGAACTCAGAAATCCGCCTATTAAGGCTAGACAAGGCAACCCAGCAGGAGCAAAGGGTCTCAAAGGCAGGCAACAGAGTCAGAGACAGCTCCTGCTCCCACTGTTAGGAGTCCCACAAGAAGACCACGCTACACAAACGTAGCATATGTGTGGAGGGCCTAGGTGAAACCCATATGAAAGACCCAAACAGGCCCCCAGGTTGTCCATTTAGTCTTTGTGAGCCCCTATGAGCTATGGTTAATTAATTCTGTGGGGTTTCTTGTGGTGTCTTCGACCCCTCTTGTGCTTACAGTCTTCCTCCCTGTCTCTTCCACAGGATTTCCCAAGTTCTGCCTTAGCTGTTGCATCTGTTCCATCGGTTGCAGGATGAAGCCTCTCTGATGATAATTGGGTAAGATGCTAATAATTAAATCCATGAATATAACAAGAATATTATTAGGAATCATTTCATTGACTTTTTTTTTTGCCAGTTTGGTTCTCTCCTAGGTCTCTGGGCTATCCCGTCTCTGGTTCCTGTCACTCTTGGCAGCCTCAGGGGTAGGTCCCGCTCATAGCATGGGTCTCAAGCTGGACTAGTTGGTCACTCCCACAGTTTCTGTGCCTCCTTTACCCCAGAACATCTTGCTGGCAATACCTCCACTGGAAGTCTGGCCTGGTACAAGAGATGCACAGAGATCATTTTAACATTTAAATATTTATTAAAGTATGTTTTTTAATGAATGATATCATTCGGCAATTTCATATTTCTGTGCAATGCATAATGACTGCTCTTTTACCTCGCCCCCCCACTTGTCTATCCCTACCTGCTTCTCCAAAAATGTCCCTCTCTCACAGGCCTGTCTATTTGTTTTGTGGTCCAAAGTTTAACCAGGGCCATCTGTGTGATGGTTTTGGAGATGTGCATCCCAAATCAATACAGACAGAGCAAAAATAAAGAAACTTCAAAGAAACTGGAGATCTCCTGATGGTTGAGGACAGAGGCTGAGTCTTAATGCTAGATACTTACTCTAAAGGAAAACCCCCAAATTATATACATGATATATTATTTAGGATATGTTATTAGGAGGTAGGTTCCTGACTTCAGCCATCTCAGGAACAAGTTCCACCTTGCCAGCAGGATCAAACTGAATTCAGGTTCCCAGGCTTCAGAATCCAACTCCTCTCCTGCTTCTTCAAGATGTTTGTGTTTGTTAACCAAAAAAGGGTGTAAAGAGGGAAGTGTTAAGTTCCTTGCTTAACCCCCTGTATGAAAATATGATTGGTTAATGCAACATCCCACTCACTGCCCCCTGCTGTCCTCCAAGAACCCAGGCAAACAGGTTCTGTGGGTCTCTGGTCTGAGCAGAAATAGACAAAGTATCACAGCTCTTAGAAGGGAAACCCTTGCAGGGCAGGTAGCTGGGTCCCAGGTCTTGCCTGCTATCATGGCAGTGCCAATGCCAGCAGCACAGACAGTGGCATCAGCCGGCAGGCGGGTCCAAGGTCCAGCAATGAATGATTCAGGAAAGAAAACTCTTCCCCAAAGTATTACAGTTCTTTCCATAAGTCAGCCGTTCTCAGACGATTTTTAGTGAAATAACTTGTGCACTTTATTCCATGTGGATAGGGACTTTATAAAACTTGAGAAATTTGGGTTGAGGACGGGATTCAGGGGTAGATGCTTCCCATTGGCTCAGTTTGGGATGCTCCCATGCTAGTGATGTTTTATTTCCATGGGGAAGGAATTCCAGTGTTTTCCCTATGTGACTGATAGTCATCATGGTTCTCTCAGTAGGGTGTCAAAGTTACAGTTCTAGAACAGGCAGAGTTAGTTAGGTAGGGAGTTGGCCCCGTGCCTACTGGTTTCAATTCTGAGTTACACTGGGTTTGGACTCACTCAACCTTAAAAGTTCTTCCATCCGGTGGCACAGTTCACTTGCCCCACATGTGCTTTGTGTTCATCCTATAAAAATGTTGTACAGTCTCCCTTGGAGGCCAGATCCTGAACCGGCTGCCTCTCTGAGTGCTCAGAAAATAAAGGTTTCATTTTTAAGCTTCCGTATCTGAAATGAGTTTTCTCAGCTTCCAACCCTAACCTAACAATGTAATACAATAGATAATAAAATTACCACTGATTTAAAAAAAAATACAGCCACTACGTAAGGACATTATGGGGCAACATGAAAAAATATCACAACTGTTGCTAAGGTGGGTGGCTGAAGGCAAAGTTGGACCCACAGGAAAAGCTGGCCTGAGAAGAGAGTGAGCCTGACACTTGGTGGAGAATGGCGTTTGTGTAAAGAAAGCTTCCTCCCACTGTGGTTCAGCATCTATAGGTTTCTATTATGGTTGCTGTTTTAGGCATGTGTTTGCTTTAAACAGCGCTTCATCACTGTTAAGGTGAGCATACACATACTCACAAAATGCTTGTACACTCACATACATGTAGAGACATATGAAATGCTCACGTGTATGTGCATATAAAGTTGTACATGATCTTGACACATAAGTTCATTATGACAAAAATGGATTATTTTTTTTTTAAGTTACAAAGATCGAGTCTGATTCCTCCACCAACCTACCATGTGTTCAACTTTATTCTACATTTCAAGAAAGCCAATGCTTAACTTGATGTAAGCAAACAAAACAGCCATCTGCCTGTTGCCAACAGTTATATTTTAAAACTTCCTTTAAATTTTTAAATAAAAATAGTTGTTATCCAGTATAATATTCCTAAGACTTTCTTAATCTACCCCCATGGCAACTGTTATTGCTATGTTAGTTCATGAAATTGAGAAGTTTACCACCATGAAGCAGTTTATACATAGAAATTAATCATTAGCTAAATGATTATCTGCAGGTCTGTCAGATTCAGGCCTGTTGGGAGTGAGCTGTCAGTTTTTATTGTTTGGTTCTAGATAATTTTGTTAACGTTTCTTTTCCTAGAAAGTTACTTATTTTATACAGATGTTCTTAAACTCTACATGGCATGCGTCAATGATTATTTTAATAATCTCATATCTGATTTTCATTTCCTCAAATACACTTTCAAAAAATTTTAAATCTTTACCATTTCTTAGAAAAAACTCTTGAGTTTATTATGTGGTTCCTCAATTTTTCCATTTTATAATTTATTGGTACTATTTTAAATTTTCTGAACTATGAATGATCTGTTGGTAGATGTCAAAGAATCTTGGCATGCCTGCACGAGAAGTAAATTGAGACACAGTCATAACAGTAATACACAATACATAAGATATAATACACAAGATATAATTGGAGCTGAGCATCGAAGGCTATGCTGTTCTTCTAATTGTCACCTCAAATACACCATTTATCAAAGTAAGGTTAAATTTAAGCTTAAAATTATTTCTGCATTTTCATTTAAAGAGTGATCCAAAGTTTGATATTTCATATGTTTTGTGTCTTGAACAGATGTCTGAACGATGGTCTTATGCTCATATAAGATAAACAGGTAAATGGAGCAGAAACTGACAAGAGGCAGCAGAGTTTCAATTTTGTGGAGTTGTGTCCTCCCAGTTAAAGCTTCCCTGAGGGAAAGAGAGGCACACACATGTACGCATGGGTGCACGCACACACACACACACACACACAACTATAAGACTCAGTAGGATGACAAGACTTACTCAAGAGGCTCTCTTGGGTTCTGCAAGGTCTGAATAACTGCTGGAGCAGCTGCCTGATAGAGTAGGTGCTGGCAAGTTATTCAGAAATGGGACTTTCCAGTGATACAGTTCCATGCTTCTAGAAGTCACAGGTGACTCATGCCTCTGGCAAAGCTTCACATATGGGGTGCAATCAAAAGCAGTGTATGGTGACAGTTACATGGCCCCTCTTAAGGGTGATGAGACATCCAGCTGAGGCTGTGGTATGCCCAGAACAAACTTGCTCTTGTAAGGGAGAAAGTACAGCAGCAACAATCAAACAAATGCATGGATGTTAGGGGAGACAGCATGCAATGTAGAGGCTAATACGCTCTACATTAGCCTCCAAATTAGCAAGAAAACTGGAGTAAAGGATATGAGTAGTGGGTGCTGGTTTATCATCTCTTACATCAGGTGGGCCACAATGCAAAGAGAATACAAATTTGACCTGTGTTAGAGAGACCTTCCTAACATCTAAAATCCTGGATCCCTGATGAGTATTGGGCAGAGGTGGGGCGGGGGGTTGAAAGTAGTGGACACATCCCAGGTCCAACTTTTAATATATAGGAAAAAGGAAATCCATGATTCAGCATGTAGACTTGGACCTTAATAATGGCCCAACACAGAAAATTATCACAAGTAGTGGAAGATTGCTTCTGAGCTATGTGAGTTTTAAACAAGAAAAAAAAAAAAAAAAAAAAGCCCTCTCACTTGGGACTCTGTAGGACACGAAAGAAAAAGAAGAGGTCATTCCAAGAACTGTGTAAGAAAAGAAACTAAATAATTTTAAATCCCTCCTTGAGAAAAAGGCAACATAATCTGAGGCAGTAAGAAGAAAAATCAAGCAAGTGTGGTGGCATGTGCCTTTAATCCCGGCACTCAGGATTGACAGATGTTATTTAGGTACATAGCATATGAGGGGCAGTATTTGATCACCAGTTTGTGGGACTAGAAAAGATTGCATTCACATAACACTAAAGAATGAGTTAATTCAGCAGGGATCTTGGGACCTGTGTGGGGCTTTAGTTGTTTTCCTGTGCCTCCTGGTAGGACACAATCTTTATAAAATAAGAGGTTGTCAAATATCAATGACTTAGACTGACATAAAAATTGATTCATGAGGTAATAAATCACTCAGAAGGGACTGGATAAAACAAGGAAAATAGACAGCGAGTCATGTCTGGGTCACTCGAAAGCAATGTGGCAAGAGTTGTGGTAATTCTTAGTGGGAAAAAGTGACAAGAGACCAAATTCCTTGCTTGTGAATCCCTGGAAGGCCCTAAAGCCCGAAAAACAACGTGCTGAAGTCATGAACAACAGAGTGGTCTGGGTGAAAATGAATCCTGTCTTATGGTACCCAATCATCTTCACAGAGTATGCCAAGCCCACTTATCAACTTGAAGGAACACACTTAGGGTAGAGATTGTTCTCCTAGCCCAAGGCCTTTCAGCAGCCAATCTAGATCCTGTCAGACTCAAGGTACTAGCTCAAGTAGTAGGTATGCCAGGTGTAAGTAGAGTCCTATTTCCCCAGGTGAAGAAGACCAGATGATTCATGGAAAATGACCATGGACTATGGGGAGGACTGAACGGAGGAGTTTCACTTCATCCATACCGCCACTGCCACACTCACCTTGTTCCATTGGTGGAACAGGTAGTACACCTGAGGAGATCTTTTCATGTTATATTGGGCCTCATTAACATTTCTTATTCCCTTGTCTGCTGAATCATAAGATCCCTTGGTATTTGCTTAGAACGAATGTTTCAAACTACTTCCCAGAGATGAACTTACACTCCCACTGGTTGTTATGGGATAGGGTTGAGGACCTTGCTTTCTTTTCCTGTTTTCCACCTTTACAAAGATCTCATTATTTAATCCTAGCTCTTGATTGGCTTAGAGATTTAGACACGCATCTAGAAGGATAACAAAAGCTAAAGTTAAGGACTTTGAATGAAGGCACCCTGTGTGGATAGAAAAGGCATCTAAGGAGCTGTAAGGTTGTTGGATACAAACCCCAATACTCAAGATAAGCTACTTTTCTGAGCTGTTAGCCAGAAAGGCCCCATATATGAACCAAACCCCTGCCACTGCATTGGTTTTGCACACTAGAATCAAGCTGTATAATCCTATTGCTGAAGTCAGTTTTAAAATTCAGTTGCAAGACACATAGAAATCAAGCTAGTGACTTGCATCACTAGTGACTTTCACCTACTAGACTGGCCATCTATACTGACAGAAAGTATTATGTAGGCTCTATAGGAGAATCATTAGCAACAGTTCAGTTATCAGCATGAAAAACGAAGATGTGCCTGATTGTGCAATAGTGCACAATTATTTATGGAACAACCAACTACCCTCTGATTACAGTTAAAAGGAGAGATTGTAGTTAAGGTTCTATGGACAGAACCTATGTTTATAGTGTAAGTCAAAGCAAAAATGCTGTGGCAGGTATAGTCATAGACCCCACTGAGGAGGCTATTACTGTTTTTTTTAATTAATGGATATGATATATCTTAAGAAATTGCCTTCTAAAACATCTGAGTTTAGAGGCATATGTTTTCTGCTAGTGTCAACCTTGCTTGAAAAGGCTTCATTTTGTAGTGTGTAGTATTATTTCAGAAACTTATCACCAGTCAAACTGGCTAGAATAGGTTTCTGCTGACCTGGCATAGAAGCCCAATAATCACCACATCTATATCACCCACTCTAGGAACACTACAACAGAAATGGAAGGAGCATGAGAGACAAAAGAAGAGTTAGAATGTTGTGTGGCTGTCTCCTCCAGATTAAAATATTACCTAATGGAAGGAAGCAAAGATTCATGGAAGTATAAGAATCAGAAGACTTATAAGAGGTTCAGCCCCAAGGTTAAATAAATGGTAAATAACTATTGAAGGAGAGGAAGACTCTTTGGTGGAGCTGTGTATAAGTTATCCCTGAGTCATACACATTTGAAAGCATCGCTTGTGGTAGGGTGGACTTTTTCACCAATTACCAACCATGTTTGTGGGAGAATAATATAGCTGCTCAAGAGTCACCACCCTTCTGTAAGTAACCCTTCACATATGCTGCTACAAGTAAGCCCAGTAACTCAGTGGATCATCGAGCTCTTCTTAGATAGAATTATTCTTATGATCTACCATTGCCCTCACTATCTGGGATGAATGGAAATAGACTCTGCAGGAAATGTCATTTAACAGCTTGCTGGGAATGGCTTAGTTTTTTTTTTTTTTAAGTTTTAGTCTTGCTACATACTTTAATGATAGAAAAATATTAATTTGTCTCAATAACAAAAGCAAATAAATACCTTTTAGTATGCTTTCAAAGTGAGCCATCAGTTCAAAGATGAACAGTGGTTTTGGTCAGGGGGAAAAAATGAAAAAAGCAGTGTGTTACCATATGCTGCACAAATTGGTAATTATAAAAGTACATACAGAAAACTCTCCAGACTTTAAGTGTAGAGAAAGCCCAAACTTGTAAAAAGGAGTGATGCTGTTGTAGAAGAAAGTAATATGGAATTGTGTTGATGAATATACACTAAACTAACTTTATTTGTGTGTAGAAAGTTCTAAGACTATCCAAAAATATATTAGAGATAGGAAGTTGCTTTTATTTTTTATTATTTAATTTATGTGTATATGTGAGTCTTGCACTTTTGTGTGTTTTACATGGACATGCGGGTATGTGTAGAGGTCAGAAGGTGTTGGATTGCCTAGAGCTGAGTTACAAGTGGTTGTGAGCCACTGATGTGGGTGCTGGGAACCGAGCCCCAGTCCTCTGGAAGAGCAGAGGTTCAGAGCCACCTCTACCGTTCTGTAAGTTCATGCCATCAAGACCAATGTGTGCAGGTTAGTTTTATATTGATTTGACACAGGCTATCGTCCATCTGAGAGGAAAGAAACACAGTTGAGAAAATGCCACCTTAAGATCAGGCTGCAGGGAAGTCTGTAAGGCATTTTTTTTCAATTAGTGATTGTGGGTGGGGTCACCCTGGACTGGTGATCCAGGTTCTATAAGAAAGCAAGCTGAGCAAGCCATAAAGAGCAAGCCAGTATGTAGCATGCCTCCATGGCTTTTGCATCAGTTTCTGCCTCTAGGTACCTTCCCTATTAAAGATTCTGTCCTGACGCTCTTTCATAATTAACAGTGATATGGAAGTATAAACTTAGTAAACTCCTTCCTCCCCAAGTTGCTTTCATCAGGCTGTTTCACGATAGCAATGATAACCCTGACTAAGACACACAAAATACTCAGCAATATACAGAGATTGGTTGATTTCTATGTAGTAGTGAATGATAAATTATATTTTAGAAAAATACAACACAAAACTAAATATACCGAAACCAATTATGTTTTTACATGATCATAGGAACAAAAAAAAAATAGCTGGCAAAAAGTATACCTCTCGCTACATTGAATACTAAAAATGTGCCTAAGAGAAATTTTAAAAAGAAATAAAAGACACAAATATAATGTGTGTTTGTTGTTTGGAAACCTCAACAATGCAAAATTTTTAGTTCTCTCCAGAATGATATAAAGATTTAGAGTACTGTCAAGTAAAACCAAGTGGACTCTTTTTTGTAATCCAACAATGCATGCTGATTCTAAAACGTATATGGAACCACAGCAACCTAAAGTAGTCAAAAAGGTTGAAACAGTGGAACAAAGCCAAAAGAAAATACAGTGACTGCCATTAAAACTTACTGTTAAGTAGGGTGTGGTGCCACATGCTCGTGCTCTCGGAACTCAGGCTGAGGCGGGAGAACTGTTGGAAGTTCAAGGCCAGTGTGAGCAACATACAAAAAAAATGTCAAAAATGAAAGATAGGAAGGAAGGAATGAAGGAAGGAAGGGAGGACGGAAAGAAGAAAAGAAGGAAAAAGGAAAGAAGGAAAGAAGGAGGAGCAGACTTACTATAAAGCTCAGCAGTACTTAAAGTAAAAGATCAATGACTCAAAGGCACCCACAAATAGACCTCCTAGGGCCAACTGCAACAATATTCCAGACAGATCTCTACAATGAGTAGAATCATAAAAATTACATAACTGTAATAAACTGGATCTCAAACCCTATCTCACACAAAACTAAATTTTAATGATTATATAATATTCCTAATGTCAAACATTGTTATAAACTCTAGAATAAATCACAGGAGCATATTCTCATAACTTTAGCATAGACAGAAAAGCAGGTCATTGAGGTAGCTCAGTTCCTGGTGTGTTTTCTGTGCAAGCAAGAGGGCCTGAGACCGGGTCCCTAGCATCCACATAAAAAGCAGCTGTGAAGGTACTTGCCTATAATCCTAATGCCAGGGGGTGTCCACAGGAAGACCCCTGGAGCTTGCAGGTGAGCCAGGCTAAGGGAATCAGAAATGGCCAGGCTCTGTGAGAGTTGCTGCTTCTAGAGATAAGGTGGAAGTGATTGCCGGAGCCATCCACTCTCAATCTCTGTCCTCCATATGCACACACATGAATATATAAACATATGTACACCACATGGGAACACATACAGAAGAGCACTAAGTATATAGTATCACTAAACTTGACTTTATCTAAACAAAATTTATGATTATCAAAAGATAACATTAAATGAAAAAGATAAGCTATAGACAGGAAAACAGCTTTTACAACACACATCTGAACGTATTTACAATACACATGCACTCCTCCTATAACTCAGAAATTAAATAAATAAACATTGAGACTTGATATATGAACAGCTAATAAGCACATGGAAAAGTGCCCAGTTCTCATTAGTCCTCAGAGAAAATGTAAATGAAATCCATGATGGGATACTGTATCTTACTCATTAGAATGAAAAAAAGAAAGAAACCACTTTAAAGCAAATGGCAAATGTTGGCAAAGACACGGAGCAGCTAAAATTCCCATCACAGCTGGTGTAATTTACCAATTCATTTTGAATACTATGTCCATGTTTAATAAAGTAAATTTGTACTTCAAATTCATACTTTGTTAAAATGAATCAAATTCCACTTGATATCTTATTGCACGCATAGCATACCTCAATAGGAATTATTTTCAAGTAATCTTTAACTGAATCTTCATAATGAGAAGGGCTGGGTTTTAGAAAAATTTGAAGCACTGGACAAGAAGTGTGCTGTCTAAAGCATGCTCATAGTTTCTTGTTTACAACAAGAATGACTTTAGAATTTTTTCCTTAACTCTAAGGTGGTTTTTTTAATTCAAATGCAATTGTTAATTTCTATCCTAATGTGTTGTAGTCAAAGGGTAATTTATAAATTTCTGCTACACATTTATGTAACAATTTGTTCTTTCGCAACTAATGATCACATTCATGAGGCAGAGGCAAGTGGACTTTTGTGAGTTCAAAAACCCAGCTTCATCTGCAGAGCAAGTTCCAAGCCAGCTGGGGCTGCATGGTGATCCCCTTTCTCAAAAAATGACTCAAAGCACAATTAACCAAGAGTAAATGATAGAATTATGTAAAGCTATAGCTAACATTTTTAAGTTCTAAAATAGTCACCTATATGCTTAAGTAAAAATGGATAAAAGTTAGTAATATTTGAATAGAAAATAGAATAGGTTCCTTTCTTAACAAAGCTTTCCATACAATCTATTCATAGTTAATTTTAATTTAAATTTTGTACCATTTTATACTACATGCCTCTAATGAATGTTATTTGGTCCACTTAAGTATATTTGAAATTATATCCCTCATTAAAATAAAGTTATTCTTTTTTGTTTTAAATTCCTTATATCTTTTTAGATGATGTATTTCCTACAAACAAAACTTAGTTGAATTTTCACTTAAAAAAAAAAAAAAAAAGAAACACAAGAGTTCTCATCTTGTACAACATACCTTACTGTTGTAGAGATGGCTCAGTTAAGAGGCCCTACTGTTCTTCCAGAGGATCCAAGCTCAGTCGTTACTCAGTTCCAGGAGACCTGGTGCCCTCTTTGGCCTCTGTTGGTAGTGCATAATGAGGTACACACACACACACACACACACACACCACACACACACACACACTACTAAACATTAAAGTAAATCTTTTAAAAATGCAGTTATTATCTGAATTTAATAACCCCAACTACTCTTTCATCTTGTTGTCTTCAGATCTTAATCTTTCCTGTATGATTCCTTGCAAAATGGATTAGATCTTTTTTTTTTTTTTCTTTCTTTTCAAATTGTAATTTTTCCATTTCAGTTTTCAATAGAAAAAAGACAGAACTTTTTTTCTAGATAAAGATTTGGGTACCCCCCACACACACACACACTTTAAATTGGTTTCAACTCTAAGGACAATCTATGCAGCGCACAAAGGCTCCCATTCATTGCTTTCCTTTCTGAAAAATCATTTTCAAGGAAGATAGTCATTGCTGAGTCCTTGGATGTCTGAGATGTCCTTCTGTTATTTCACAATTTAAAGACGACTAGGCTGGGTATAAAAGCAGCAACTTACAACTTTGATTCTCAAAACTTTGCATACAATACATCACTTTCTTCTAAATTTAAGCCTTTAGAGTAAAAGCCAGAGAACAGCCAGATTTTTGTTGTATTTTTAGGTACTCTGTTTCTTTTGCTTAAATACTTATAAAAGATTTTTCTTATGGTTGTGAATTAAAACTGTTGCCAGGATACATCATCATGTGCGCCTTTGTTCATTGATTTGTCTGGGATACATCATCATGTGTGCCTTTGTTCATTGATTTGTCTGGAACACAATGATTTTTTTCAATCTGGGTCTTCTGTTCATGAAATTTTTTTCCTGTTACTTCTTTAATTATTGTGCTTCTTCCATTTGTTTTAGTATTTTCTTCACAAATATACATATATGTATATATATATGTGTGTGTATGTACATGTATATGTATCTATATGTATATATCATATATATATATATATATATATATATATACACACACACACACACACACACACACACATATTTACTTATTCTCTCTTTGTCTTTTACAGGAAATCAAATCATGCCAGAACTCTCTCCTCTGGTAGAGTTGTGGTTCCCTTGGCTCTGTGCTGTGCATTGATATGGCCTGGGGCTTTTCCTATATTATGTGTCTCTCCTGTTGAAGTCCCAATCATACTCACAGACTCTGATTTCCTGATGTTGTGAATCTGCAATGCACATAAAAATTCATAATTCCCAGCATGTGTTGTCACCATGGTTTCTCTCTTTGTTTTCATTTCCAACCCAGCTGAAGAGCTTTACCTGTGAATGTGAGGGTTCACTGGTGCTCCAGGGACCCAAACATGGACCAATGGTCTGAGTCTTTCCCGAAATCTCTTAGTTTTCTGGATTTAGAGTAATATGACAGTATTCTCAGTCTCACACATCAATCCATGTGGTCCACACACCCAGACATCTCATTTGGTACTAGACTTGAGTCTCCAGGTCTGAAGATGGGTGGATTGGCGGGGACCCAAACCATCCTTCCATGTTTCAAAGGAATTCTGTTTTGGATAGTAAAGCTGCCAGTGTGTCGCAGAGGAAACAAAAGATGTGTCTCGACCTTATTCTTTGTAATTGCATAGCTTCCTCCCTTTGAAATTGTGTTGGCCATTGCTTTTACTTTTGCTTTTAAGGTACCTATTTTTGCCCTCTGTCTCCCACAGCCATTTTAGAGGAGAGCTGAGAACGCTTCATGGGGGGCTGCTAGCCAAACTCCATTTTTAGCTGGAACTCCTATGGCTTCCTAATGAATAATTAAAACATGACTGGGGAGGATATTCAGCAGCTAAATCAATGCTGGAGAGTATTCACTGAGGGTGTGAATGCTGGGTGTCTCAAGGTGAGAGAAAAGGAATGTTATCTTTCAGGAGAGAAGGAAAATTCCTAACAAGTGACTAAGGTTCCTAATAGAAATGATGATGATGGAGAAAGACATTCCTAAAATAAAAAGCTTATGCGGAGAGCTCTGGTTGCTTTCCACCAGGACAGAATTAAGGGTACCGTCCTGCCCACTTGGGATTAATGTCATCACATCAGGTCCTCACTATAATGCAGGCAATAACGTTTTGTAAGAAAGAACACCATGTGGCGGCCTTGTTAATCTTCAGGATGAAAAGCAGTTGGAAGTTGGCAACACACATTGGCATGCCTTGGACTGAAAGGAGTTTTAGTATGACACAGCAGTTTTTAGGGCTGCTCAGAGTTAATATGAGATAGGCAGGCCAAATATAGTGCGGGGCACGGCAGCTGTTGATAGTCAACTAAATGAAATCAAGTGAAAATTTCAAAACAGTACATTTTGAACAAAAGGAGTTTAGTATCTTTTTGAACGGGACATAGGAAAAATGCTGCCACATGAGTGGTATCTTTAAAGTTACATGTCTGCCATCATTTTGGAAAATAACTTCCTTAAAGAACCTCAATAGAAAAAATGGATAAATGTGTCGTTCTGAGAGCTGAAACTTCTCCCACTGATAATAAAATGTTCTTCATGTTCACTAAGCAAAGGAAGCCCTTCATCTTCTTAAGGTCAACATTAAAACCCCACTTTCTGGGAGTGGAGTAGAGTTTGGATTCTACATTGTTGGTGGTACTGTCCTCCAAGCCAAGCCATAGCCTTGTTGAAGAGTTCAGCTATCCCCTCATGCTAGCTGGGCTTATTGACTTTTTACATCCATTCAGGAGGAATGGGAAGTTCACAAAACACCCTACCTGAATATCCACTAGCAATCCACCACCTGTAGATTGCAACTCTGACTTAATTCTCTCTTTCTCTCTCTCTCTCTCTCTCTCTCTCTCTCTCTCTCTCTCTCTCTCTCTCTCTCTCTGTGTGTGTGTGTGTGTGTGCATATACATATGGGCATTTTATATATATACATACATGTATGTATGTATGCATGCATGTATGTATGTATGTATAGAGGGGCTAGGGAGACTATCTGTGTGGCTACTAGAAACCTCTTATCCTTGTTGGGTTTAAAGCTTTCCAAGTGCAGCTGAGAGTGGAGAGCACCCACACCCATGTAGGTGTCCCTCACGTATGCTTTGTAAGGAGGCCAGTAAACTCACTTGTTTCCAGAGGTAAACTATGGCAGCACCCATGCCTACCGCCTGGTTTAGCTCACTTTCCAAAGTAGGGGGCACAGAAAAACAAAATGGGAACAGGGCCTTTGAAAGGGATGGGAAGCAAGTGGCTAAGACTGAGACTGGGTCGAGAGGCAGCAAAACATTTTCAGCAGCAAGCCTTGGTACTCTGGCAGCTCATAAGAAGGCAATGACTTGTTTGAACTAGTTTGACCTTTCAGTAGGAGGGGCCTTGCTGATTCCAGAATAACATTATTTTAGAACCAAAAGAATTTCAAGATTATCTAGTACCCCCGTCACGTCACTGGAGGACACTCAGGCCCAGGGAGATTAAAGTGCTCTCTGTATGCACGTGTTTAAATTGGTTGCAGAAGTAGAATTATGACCCAAACTCTCCTGCTCCTTGCTGAGGAGTTTTTTTCCACTACACCAACCTTCTCGTGCCTCCTCTTTGGAGGTTTCTAAGGGGAGCAGCATATGGTGGAAGGAAATCTCAAAACTCTAAGCTCTGTTTCTCACTCTGTTTGAATAATAGAATTCTGGAAAGCCGTAACTGTCTTTAGCTCATCCCGTACGAAACTTTCACATATTTCTAGATGGGCAACAAGCTTTCATGAATCCCCTCGGGACTACAGACATCCGTATTGGTCAGCCTCTGCAATAACTAAGAAAACAACACGCAGAAAGAAAAGATTTGCTTTGACCTCACAGCCCACTGTTAGTTGGCTGATTGCTTTTGGACTTGTGGTGATGCGGCACACCACCGTGGGAGCCAGCGGCAGAGGAAGACCTTCCATCTCAGCAGGAAGTGAAAGAGGGGAAGAAGGGGAATGGTACAGCCGCCTCTTCAGGGGCACACACAAGCTGATCCAGAAGCCTCCAATTTAAGCCCTATCTCTTTAAATCCATAGCCTGTCACATGTCAATAACGCTGTAGACTAGAGAGCTGATAAAATCTGAGGGAAGCTCTCTTTGACGACTTGAAATCAGCTTCCCTGAGAGTCATATTCTTATTTCTAGGCAAGGGTCTTCATCTTTTTATACTACCATTTACTGCAGAATCTTGCTCTGAGAGTCCAAACTTGCTGGGCTCTATTCTACCTTCTGGCTCTAAACTTGACATTACCCACACAGTCTAATTTGAAAGATGATTCTTAATTACTCCTTAAATACAAAATGCAAATATTTAATTGCTAGGCACATGTAAATACTAAATTACCACTATAAACTTGTTCCTTATTTTAGGGTGAGTGTGTGTATGTGCGTGTGCGACGTGGTGTGCGTGTGTGTATTTGGTGTATATGCATGTTAGTGGATGTAGAGGACTACTTTGGTTTCTTCTTTCATCATATGGGGCCCAGGCATCAAACACAGATCATCAGGCTTAGTTACAAGCACTTTGACCTACTGAGCGAGTTACCTCTATGACCTGTGCTTTCTGTTTATTATTTATTATTGTTGTTGTTGTTATTATTATTATCATTATTTGTTTGATCACTTGTTTATTCTTGAGACAAGCTCTTGCTATATGGCCCAGGCTGAATTCATAATACTTGCCTGGCTTCTCCTGTCTCAACCTTCCTAGAGCTGGCATTACAGGCATGTACCAAACCCGACTTAGACAACTGATGTCTATTAACTATTACATCATCCATTTCTTCTCACGTGGATCTCTAAATCCATAGCCTGTTATGCAGAATGTAGCCTCTAGCTCAGAGGTTGAACATTCCTTTGTGAAGGGCCACGGGGTCGGTTATTTAAGCTTTTAAGCCTCTCATTGGTGTCACAACCCCTTAACTGTATTTCTAACATAAACTCTGTCACAGAAAATGTGTAAGTGTTTCTGTGTTACATAAAAATTGGTTGGATCTGACCTGAAGGCCACAATTTCCCACCTCTGTTCTAAAAGTTTCACAAATCTCACAGCCTTTCTTGGTTTGCCAATGGCCCTTTACAATATGTCTCCAGAATCTCTGTGAACCTCGCTCTAAGGATGGCTGCAATGGTATCATAGGATTAATGAGTACTATGTACAGGATAGCAACCAACTGTTTGGGGCAGTGAGCTTTTTAAATAAGAAGAACATGTTCATGAGCAGGCAAAATGGCTCAGCAGTTAAAAGTGACAGTCTTAACTAAGGAACACTGAGAAGATAGCAAGAGGCTTGTTCCCAGGGATGGGCCCCTAACGAGTTATTCAATACCAAATGGTCAGTCCTGAGATTATATTCACACAAGTAACAGTAAGGGACTAAGAAGGCATACACACACACACACACACACACACACACACACACACACACATTGATATATGTATAATATGTACATATATATGATATTGTATAACACACATACATGGTGTGTGTGTGTGTGTGAAAAGCAGGTCATAATACTAAGAAGAAGCAAAGGAGAGTACATGGGAGTGAGGATTGAAAGGGGGAAAAGAAAGGAGAAATTATTTTTGTAATTACATTTCATTTTAAATTTTTTTAATTCAATTTTTATAAGAGTATTTGCATGCAGATGCAGGCCTGATGATATACATATTGTTATATAGCAATATATTTGTATATATTGATATACACATCAGTGTGTGTGTGTGTGTGTGTGTGTGTGTGAATTTAAAAGCACTTATCTTATTTTTGGTTTCAGCACCAGCTTTCATCAATGTGCTCTTACTGCTCTTGTGGCCCCGTCATCCGTGTTGGTTACTGGGAAACCCTGATTGCTGAGAATGGAGGTGAGTCTAATGTCTTCCTGAGACACACTCCATAGGTGAGCTGTGTGCCTCCAGCCTGCCTGTCTCTCAGCAGCATTCCACATTCTGAGAGGAATACTAGAGTCTTTTGTCACCACTAGGGCAAGAGATGAAAGGGTTCCAGCACAATACACAGACCTTAAAAAGAAACAAACTAATAAACAAACAAGCAAACCTAGCATTTAACCCTCACTAAAGAAAATCCATTGTTTCTCAGTAGACAGTGAATACAAAATGACTTTGGTCAAGCTCTGCCCACAAATGAGAGGTGTTCATTCATTTTCTCCTTGTAAAATATGGATAGTCAAAGATTACCAGGCACTTCAGAAAGAAAAAACAAAACAAAACAAAACTCCAACATTTAAAACAGAGACCAATGTAAACATGTTAAAAGAATCACAAATTAGAATGGATACAAGAAACCTTCCTGCATAAACGCAGATGGGGAGGGCGCAACTTAACATGATCAGTGAGAGTTTCATAGTCTGTTAGGAGAGTGTGTTGTAGGAAGGAGCTGATGCTCCTTCTCCACACAAGCAGGTTCCAAGACCTCCCAGAAGCCTTTGAACTACAGGCAGTACTGAACCTACACACATGTTCTCTCAAACAAAAATAGTTATAATAAAGTATAAATTATAAGTAAACAGAGTAAGAGGTTAACAGTGATATAACACACATGTGATATACTGTAATAAAATTGCATCAAGAATCTTCTTGTCCTTCCGGTCTGGGCCCGAGACCCAGAGATCTGCACTGAGCAGATCCCTGGCCGCAGCTCTGCCCCCAATCTCACAAAACCCAAAGGAAGCAGGTCTCCCAGGAGCTCTAACCCAGGCAATATCTTAGGTAAGCAGACAGAAATGCCTGCCCCAAACAGGGAGTAACTGGGACTCACAAGGACCCAGGAAGTCACTTCTGGCCCGGAGCACTGGTTCCTTCCTGTCTGTGCCTGAGCACTGAGGAGATTTTGTGCCCCAGCTCTAACCCCACTAGTAACACCCACACAACACAGTTCTGATACAACCAAGATAATAGGACAAGCTCCAGTCAGAGACAGAGAAGGTAGCACTAAGGAGATCCAGATGGCAAAAGGTAAGCACAAAAACATAAGCATCAGCAACCTAGGGTACTTGGCATCAGTAGAACCTAGTTCTCCCACACAAGAAAGTCCTGAATTCCGCATATTACTAGGAAAGCAAGATTCAGATTTAAAATCACTTCTAATGATGATGATAGAGGACTTTAAGAAGGACATAAATAACACTCTCAAAGAATTTGAGAACAGGTAAACAGAAGCCCTTAAAGAGAAAACACAAAAATCCCTTAAACAATTAGAAGAGAACACAAACAAACAGGTAAAGGAATTGAACAAAACCATCCAGGACATAAGTAGAAACAATAAAGAAATCACAAAGGGAGACTATGCTGGAGATAGAAAACCTAGGAAAGAAATCAGGAGTCATAGACGCAAGCATCACCAACAGAATACAAGAGATAGAATCTCAGGTGCAGAAGATACCATAGAAAATATTGACACAACTGTCAAAGAGAATGTAAAATGCAAAAAGTTATTAACACAAAATATCCAGGAAATTCAGGACACAATGAGAAGACCAAACCTAAAGATAATAGGTATAGATGAGAGTGAAGATTCCCAACTTAAAGGGCCAATAAATATCTTCAACAAAATTATAAAAGAAAACTTCCCTATTCTAAAGAACAAGATTCCCATAAACATACAAGAAGCCTACAGACCACCAAATAGACTAGGCCAGAAAACAAATACCTCCCGTCACATAGTAATCAAAACACCAAGTGCACAAAACAAAAAAAGAATATTAAATGCAGTAAGGGAAAAAGACCAAGTAACATGTAAAGGCAGACCTATCAGAATTACACCAGACTTCTCACCAGATACTATAAAAGCTAGAAGATGCTGGACAGATGTCATACAGACCCTAAGAGAACACAAATGCCAGCCCAGGCTACTATACCCAGCAAAACTCTCAATTACCATAGATGGAGAAACCAAGATATTCCATGACAAAACCAAATTTACACAATATCTTTCACAAACCCAGCATTACAAAGGATAATAGCGGGAAAGCTCCAATACAAAGATGGAAATTATACCCTAAGAAGAGCAAGAAAGTAATCCTCTTCCAAAAAAAATCCAAAAGAAGATAGCCACACAAAGATAATTCCACCTCTAATAACAAAAATAACAAGAAGTAACAATCACTGTTCCTTACTATCTCTTATCATCAATGGACTCAATTCCCCAATTAAAAGACATAGGCTAATGGACTGGATATATAAAGAGGGCCCAGCATTTTGCTGCATACAGGAAACCCACCTCAATGACAAAGACAGACTCTACCTTAGAGAAAAAGGCTGGAAAACAATTTTTCAAGCAAATGGTCCCTAAGAAATTATCTTGATACTAAAATTTGTTTTGAGAATTGTATATTGCAGAATACACAGCCTTGGTATATCTACTCATCAAGCATACTGAGCAGACCTGCTCGAACCTCCGATGTCCTGGAATTCCAGCTGGATGCAGTGAAGAGACAGCATCAGAAGCTTATCAATTTACTCTTCCCCCTGCCCCTCTTCTAATATCTCAACACCCATAATCAGCTTGAAGAAGTTAATGAAGACTCAGCATTCAATTCAAAAGCTTATCAATTTACTCTTCCCCCTGCCCCTCTTCTAATATCTCAACACCCATAATCAGCTTGAAGAAGTTAATGAAGCCTATTCCCTGGGCTTGGGGACTGAGGTGGTTAATATTGGGTTGTCTTTCTAGGGAAAAGTAGTGGTTTTGTTGGAACAGGGAAGATTAGCTAGGATTTATTGCATAGCCATAACCTATTGATAGAAATATGTATAATTGTTATTAAGATGAAGTTACAATTTCTTAAATGGTACAAAATTTACTTTGATTTCAAATTTAAGTTTTTCATTGGTACAAGCTTCTTATTAATATAAAAGTGAGATGAATATTGTTACTCTCATAGGCATTGTACCTATATAACACATTTAGCAATACAAGGCTTAGACCCAGTCCTTCTTTAACTTTTTTAACTTATTTGAGATGGTTAGCCTGTGAGTTAAGGGCCTATAGCAAATTCATGGCTTTGAGTTTATTGCTAGGGTGTTTTCTATATTTATTTAGAAATAGCTGAGAGGAGTTAACAGACAACAGTCCAGATTACCTTACACAGATAGTTGGTTTTCAAAACATCAGAAGTCCACAGAATTGACATTACAAACATTTCTGTATTAATGTTCATTTTGATCAGAGACCTGTCTGCTCCTGACAGCTCCCTGTCTTGAATTCTAAGAAGAAAATAAGCATCTTTGGAGTTACTCCAGTTGTGGTGAGACAGCCACTAGGCAAGAATTGCCTCTTTCCATCTACAGACAAATTACTGTCCAGAAAAGGAGACACTTGTGGAATAGTCGACTGATTATATCTGCCAATACAGAGTAATCAGCCCTTAATAATTCTGCATCACTAGGTCTGTCAGATGATCCTGGGCCAGAAGGCTGAAGATCAGATGCTCCAACGTTTTGTAGTATAGGGACTGTCCAGGTGTTCAGTGGTCTCTATAAATTGGCTAAGGTTTAGAAGCTATGCTTTGTGCTTCCCATAATTTCAGTTAACTCAGTCATTCTGGATTTCTGACAGGGTTGAAAACTTATAGTCTCATAGCCAATCCTGGCTATTTGCTTTGAGAAAATGGTTTTCAGCTGACATTCATTCTAAAGTCAAGAAAAAAGCCAGGTTCAGAACTAAGTCTTTTAGTCAGGAGAGATGACAGAGGTTTTTGGTTAGTCAACAAAATGATGGACTGGGTACTAGGTCTATCTTTTACCTTACTAACACAAATTGGTATAGTTATGCTCTAATTGTATTTTGAGAGAAAAGTTTTATTTTAACAGAAAGGGTGATATGTAGGAGGAGCTAAGGTGGGAGGAGTATGGAGAGGAAGAGGAGGAGTAAGAAGAGGGGGAGGAGAAGGAGAGAAGAAACTAGATGATGAGAGAGAGAAAGAGAGAGTGAGGGGGCGGGGAACATGGAGGCTGATGTTTGTGTGTCTCTGACAGTCAAAGATAGTTGATATATCTAGGTTGGGTATTGGGTATTACCAAACTTATAAAGCCTTTAATTAACATTTAAAAATTGTATAAAAGCAAAAAGGAGAAGGGGACATGGGATAGGGATTTTCTAGGGAGGGGAAATGGGGAAAGGGAATGGCATCTGAAATAAATAAAATATCCAACAAAAATAAATTTAAAAAACTTTAAATAAATATTGTAAATATGTTGACATTTTTTAAAAAAAGAATCTTCTTCTTTCTCCTCCTTCTCCTCCCAGAATATCTTATACAGCACTCAGCCCTCTTGTGATTATGCATGTGAACACGATTCCCTAATGGTGAGATGTAATGAGGAAACAGGCCTCGTGAACATGTTAGGCTGCAGAGTAGTTACAGGAACAGGTGCACAGTCAGACAACCTGCAGAGCTGCTAAGTAGCTAACAGGTAGGACACATGTATCACGTGGACACTCAGGACAGCAGATAATTCATGCCCTAGTCAGAAGAGAATACAACAGTTTTATCACATTGCTCAGAATGACACATAATTTAAAAAAAACATTCCACTTATTCTTGTAATCTTGGATTTCCAGATCATAGTTAACCATGAGTAACAAAACCATGAAAGATGTTCTGTTGAATAAAGAAGACCATTGTCTCAGACAAGAGGTGGATAAACAGGTACCCTAGAACTGAAGACAACGGATTCCAGGTTGCAATGACCCACAGAGGTGCATCCGAATGCACATTGCACCTCCATTTCCCCACACAAGGAAGCTTTGCTGGCTTGACTGATCGCCCCACACCAGTGTGAAGAGGCAGATCCCTCACACAAAGAAACTTACAAGCTAATGGTAGGTGAGCATCTGGAAAGACTCTTTGTTAAGACATGTTTTCCCCCAGCCCCAGACCCTAGACACTGCACTATTTGTCTCCCAGCAAATCATGAACCTCATCCAGATGACTGACTATTTCATCCCATCATCATGACAGATTTCGCTCCTGTCCTCAGCTGGTGGGAACTTAACTCTCCCACTCCAGGAGGGCCCCTCCCCAAGTTCTCTGAAGCAAGTTGTATGTAAATATTTATGCTTTCTTCTCGCATTCCACCTTGACAGCCTACCTTCTACTGAGTTGACATAATGGGAGAAACCATGACAACGAAAGCAAATGTGTGACATACATCTGCCTTCTCAAATACTGGTGAAAACAGGATCTGAAGGAACAAATAAGGATACATGCATGGATCATGTTCACAGTGATGAAAAGAAAGCATGAATGACCATTTAATTAGCTTGTCCAGAGACCCATAGCTTGGAAATTGCACCCAAATCCTGACCCAAGTACCTCCTTCTATTGGACAGATTTAATTGTTCTATGACCTCTCTCTCTCTCTCTCTCTCTCTCTCTCTCTCTCTCTCTCTCTCTCTCTCTCTCTCTCTCTCCTCCCTCCCTCCCTCCTTCTTTTCTTCTCCCTCCCAACCCCACACATTTGGATAATTTGGCATTTAATTTTAAATCACCTACAAAACTAATCATTAATATTCACACTTCACAAATTCATCTCTGAATTGAAGATCTGATATTGTAGAAAGGTATCTTTGAGGTACCTAGACCTGACTTGAAGAAAACAAGAAGCCATAACAGAAAAATCCAGTGCCCTGGAGAACCAGACATGAGCCACAGGTCTCTCCCAAACACAAACTAATTAAATAACCTCCAGGGCTTGCTGGTCCCTTATCTCCAAAATCAGAGTCTAGACTTAACTCTGCTGAGTGCCCTTCGAACTCTAAGATCTCCTCAGAAAACATGTAATTCCATCTCCATGCATCTGTGGTTCCTTAGCCTGATATTTTTGTTGGGCTCCTCACAGTGGGAGAGAAGAGTGTCTCTGATTCTTTTGCCTGTTCTTGGGACCCTTTTCCTCTTACTGAGTTGCCTCATCCAGCCTTGTGCCTAGTCTTGTGTATCTTGTCATGCTGTGTTTGGTTGGCATCCCTGGGAGGCCTGCCCTTTTCTGAAGGGAAACAGAAGAGAGTAGATCTGGGGCAGGGGGGCATGAGGGAGGAGTGGAACTGGGGGAGTGGAGGGACGGGAGGCTGAGGTCAGAATGTATTATATGAGAAAATAATAAATTAATTTAAAAAGTGACCTGCCCCTAGAGGCGTTGCAGGTGTGGCTGCTGTGTCACATGTGCGTCAGAAGGTGGCAGAGAGGACAGAGGCTATATCTACACTCTGTTCTGACCTGCGAGCATCTGAATGTCAGTAGTCTAACATAACCTGAAAAAACAGTGAGTCTGAGAAGACCAAAAGTCCAGCGACAGGCAGGCCCAGATGGGCTCCCAGGATGGGGAGCAAGTCAGAGACTAGAAGAACCCCACCCAGAACCATGAGCCCTGGACAGGAGTGAGCCTAAGACCGAGCACCCTAGCAAAGGACCACTCGAGCAAGCCAGGCAAGGAGCAAGCCCAAGATGACCATCAGTCTGGCATTATGGAGCTCCGACAGGGAACTAGCCTGAGATGACCACCAGTCCCATGCTGCACAGACCTTGAGGGGAGCAGATGATAGATGGCCAAGATGACCCCTGCCCAGCTCCATAATGTACAAGCACTCCTGAGACCACTCTTGAGATGACCCCAGACACTCAGAGACCCTGGACACCACTAAGAGGAGCAAGTAAGTGGTGGAGAAATGGAAGAGAAAAAGAAACAGAAGGATGTGGCCACAATGAAGAGAGGCAGAACTGAAGACTCCAGGATAGTGAAGAAGAACCTGATGTGAGTAGTCAGTGGTGCCACTTGTGACCAAGGTGAGATCCTGGCCTGTGCTGCCACCAAGGGCCACATCTGGGCTTGTGACCCTGCAGCAGTTGGAATCTGTTACCACCAAGGACCATCTGGATGTCCCTGGGCTGGGCTGCTGCCTAGGGGAATGATGTCTGAGGGTTGTGCAAAACTGGGGCCACCCCTCACCTGGGCACCATGAGAGAGCTGGCCCTGGGAACATGAGATCAGGAGAGCTGCCCCCGACCCCAGCCAGCTTCAGTACTCTGGAAAGCAGGCCCTGTACATTGTGGGAGTTGCAAGTAAGCAGGACCTGAGGATAGAAGCATGGGAGACCTACTTGTCTTTTATGCAGTGGTGTAGACAAGGGATGGAGAACCTCCTTCCTTCTTGCCCTTCACCATCTGAGGCAGGTGTGAGACCTGACCCAGGGGTCAGGAAAGCAAGCCAGCTATCCCTGCCCCTCACAGCTACAGCACTTGAGAGAGCCATTCCTGTACCTCACCTGGGGAGTACAGTAGAGCTGAGCCCAGTGACAGGGGTGCAGGTGAGCTAGCCCTGAGGCAGTGAGCATGGGAGAGCTGGGTTGGCCTTGTCACTTGTCTGCTGTACTATGAAATGAGGGAGAGATGACCTCTAACACCATCTACAGCAGGCTGGAGAGATGGCCCCAAGGTCACCAGAGCAGGAGAGCTGACCCTGCCCCTCACCTGCTGCAGCACTTGGGAGAGCAGGCTGTGCACCTCACCTGGGCAGCACAGTAGAGCTGACCCTATGGTGGGGGTATGGGTGAGCCAGCCCTAGGGCTTTGAGCACAGAAGAGCTGTCCTCCTAACTTGTCTACCCCCCTTCCACACTCTCACCTTGCTACCTGTGGCAGGCAGGAGAGCTGGCTCTGGAGTTATGAGAGCAGAAGATCTGGCCCTGCCCCTCACCTGGACCCTTGGGAGATCAGGCCCTGAACTTCACCTGGGTGGGCAGCACAGTAGAGCTGGCCCTGAATGTGTGGTTGCAAGTGAGGCTGGCCAAGGGCATGAGAGGCCTGCCTCCTGTCTGGTGGACCGTGGCACAAATGAGGGAGAGGCATCCTCTTCCCCTCCCTTGTCCCTCACCATCTATGGAAGGCTGCAGAACTGGCCCTGGGGCCATGAGAGTGGGAGAACTGGACATGTCTCTCACAGGGTGCAACACTCTGAAGAGTGGGCCCTGTACCTCACCTGGGCAGCAGGATAGATGGCCCTGGTTGTGGGGTTTGCTGGTGAGCCAGTCCCAAGGACATGAGGTTGGAAGATCTGGAAGGCTGACCAGCTCAGATATCTCTCAGGCCCAGATCCAAGGCTTTAAATTGGCCCACTCCAACATCTACCCTATAGATGAACTGCTGGAGTGTGTGAAGCAGCTAGTCCTACAGATCCAAAACTCCAGGATGTCACAGGACATGCATGACACAGGACAACAGGGTATCTGAGAGGAGTCCCTGGGAAGTTCCAGTATTAATAGAGTAGCAGAAGCCAGAGACATTGAACCAGACCAATGAGTCACTGCAATGAACATTTGTGAGAAAAGAGGTGTGGACAAAAGGGTACCCTGTGGAACACACTGTGACACACTACAGCTTCCACAATGATTTTTTTCTCTGTTGGGGCGAGGTTGCAAGGGTGGAGGACGAGTATGAAGAGAGGGGGAGATGAGTGGGATTGGGGTACATGATATGAAGTTCACAAAGAACCAATACAAAGTTTAAAAGTATTTACTATGGGGTAGGGGAAAGAAGTGAATGAACAGGAAGCTGACTCAACAGGTAAAAGCACTTGCTGAGCAAGCATGATCGCCTGAGTTCCATCCCCAGAAGCCACAATGGAAGGAGAGCATGGGCTGTTGTCCTCTGACCGCTACAGGCACAGGGTAGCACACAGTCCTCACATGCTTGCTTGCATGCACATGCATGTACATGCCTGCGCATGTGCACATGCACACACGTGCACACATACACACACAACAGATAATAACAATAAAAATTGTAAAGCAGTAAATAAAAATTATTGAAATTCGAGAGTAATCAAAAATAAAAGTTAAATGGATGTATTTATTTGCCTATCAAATTAGAAAATAGCTCTAGATTTTAATTTTTCTAATAGCCAAATAATGTGACTAGAAATTGGAGATATAGAGAAAAAAATCATCACCAACACCTATAGTCCCGCCAGACAAAAATAACTGTCATATTTCTTTTGAGGCAAGGTCTTACTGTATAACCCGTGTTGAATGTGTGTTCTAGAGCTCATCTCAGCCCGTGTACGGGAGATTCTAGGGCACCCACCACACTCAGCTCCTGATAACACTTAACCAAAATCCTTCACAAACACCATGTTCTCCTGCTGTATCTTTTTTATTTTAATTCGGAGGTGATTATCTCTCCCAGGGTTTGTGTCATAATTTAACCAACTCCCTGTAGGGGACAATATTGTTGTTATTATAAGTAATGCAGAACAACTATCCCCATATAGATATTTCTTGCTCTGCATTTTTGAGAGTGCAATGGCTACTGTGTGCATATCTGAGGTGTATGATGACCTTTGTTGAACTGTGTCTGCAAGTATACTGCACTCTTCTGCCAGCTCCATCTGAGTCATACAAGCTCACCAACACACATTTCAACTTCGGTCAGACCGATGGATATACCTGTCTCCCATGGAGATCTGTAAACTGTCTCACGGCTACCAAGTATTCTCAGTTCTTTCCCTGCCTATATTTGTTCTATCGTTTTCCTGTTTTTCCACTGGATATTGGTGATAGTAAAAAAGAAGAGACCTTACATACACATGCTTAGATGTGCATCTCAGTTGATAAGCATATAGGCAGAATGTTGCCATCTGGAGGGATCTAGGCTGGAGATAGGATTTGGAGTCATGAAGGAAGACATAGTGGCTATACGCCACTTAGACACTTTAATAAGACTCCCTGATGATTGTGCACGAATACAAAGTTTAGAGTCAAACTTAGGAGCACACTAATATCTAAGAGGTAAGAGAGAAAGACAGAGTGGGGAAAATGTAGGACTCCTTGTTCAAAATGCACAGCCAATAGTTAAAGCTATATAGGGCATTTCCTACATCCTCTCTCTCTCTCTCTCTCTCTCTCTCTCTCTCTCTCTCTCTCTCTCTCTCTCTCTCTCCTGCTCTCCTCGTGGCTTTTATTTGCTATTTAATGCCATTCCAAGAAAGACAGTTTTGAATTATTAGCATAGTTTTATCATTTGTCTTTATATTGTGTTAAAGTTTAAAATTTTATGGCATATAATTTACACATAATAAATTTGCCCATCTAACGTATCTTCACAGAGTTGTGCAATGATTTCCACAATCTAATTTTTAAAACATTTCCATCATCCAAGAAAGCAACACTCTCAGTCCCATTAACATTTGCAATTAGTCCCTGTTCTACCCCCTAGGCAATCACTAATCCTATCTATTTTATTTTGTTCATTTGGATACTTAGAATAAACTGGCTCATACTATTTATAGTCTTTCGCTGTACCTATTTTAATACAAATATTAGACTGTTTAACCTATATGTGATATCCTACATATTATTTAATTTGTGAAATAATAAAGTTTGTTGGTGGCTCATCTCTGGAAGGTCCTTTGAGCTAGATAAGGAAGACAAGCGATCTTGTTGCAAACAAGGTAGAAGACAAGGTCTGACTCCCCGGCTTGACCTCTAACCTCCACATGGACTCCACGGCATGCATGCTTCAGCAGTCACATACACAAACATACACATCATACAAACAAACCACAATGCAAACTGTCATAACAAAACCACTTTAGGCTACCATACATGGAAGAGGAGGAGAATCAGAGCAGTACATATTTAAGCAGCGGAAAAATAACACTTAATACAACCAGAGAATTAATGAATTAGTTTGAAAATTAAGTTATATTTGAAAAAAGATTAGTAAACACATTTGAAAAAGAACAGAAGGAAAAATCAAGAAATTCAAACCATCAACTTTGAAACTGAAACCTTAATAGTTTAACAGCAAAATAAACACAATGCAAAGGAGACACAAAGAACTAGAAAATAAATCTAAGTGAATCGAGACTGCAGTGCAGGGCAACAGCTACAAGGGGGAAGTGCAAAGCAGGGACTGAAGAGGCTGTATGTGAACACATGCCTGGCATTTTGTTTGGAATTCTCTAATAGCGTCCTAACCTTACCAATGTGGGATGCCACTGTCAGTGTTAGAGAAATCGGACAAGAGATACAAAGTTTCTGCATGAAAGAGAACTCAGCTCCAGATGGCTTCCCCGGAGAGTTCTACCAGTCACAAAAACCAACTCCACACATGTGGAAGCCTTTCCATGTTAAAACATAAGGGGCCAGTTTATAACTTGCCTTTCCACCTTATGAAGCAGAGATATGCATGATTCTAAAACAGGAAAAGAACTTGCAAAACGCAGGCTAGTTTCAACCGAGAGTGTGGAAGCATAATGTTAGTTCAATGTTATGGGAAAAAAAAAAAAAAAAACAACAATATAACCCTTCTCATTGAAAGGAGGAAAATAATGCAATTATCTTGATGAATGAAAATTATGAGCAAATTAATATCTATTTGGATTTTTAAAGTAGCAATTTAAGATATAAGTGGGCTTACTTAACCTGATAGAGATTTCAACATGTATACTCTCAGAAGTCCTCATGATATGCAAACATTGAAAGTTTCCCTTTGGTATTGATCATGTGACAGTCACTTATTATCACCATTCCAAGAGAATACTGCAGTAGAAAATCCAAACCAGCACAGGAAAGTGGGGAGTGAAGCAAATTATTTGATGATTACATAAGGAAAGCTGGAAACTGTCACTTTTTGCACATGTTAAAATCTAAAGCAATTTTCAGTAAATCATTAGAACTAAAAATAATATAAAGCCGATTTACAGAAATTAATGGCATTTTCTATTACAGACAAAAACCGACAAGTTTTAGAATATTCATTGCATTTTAAAATTCATTTTTATCTTATGTGTGTAAGCGTTTTGCCTACATATGTGTCTGTGTGCCATGTGCCTCCCTAATGCCTACAGAGGCCAGACAGGGTGTTGGATACCCTGGAAATGAAGTTACAGATGGTTGTGAACCACCATGTGGGTGCTGGCAATTGAGCCTGGGTCCTTTGCAAGAGCAGTCAATGCTCTTAATGGCTGAGCCATCTCTCCAGTTCCTGTGTTACATTTTAAAAGATGCCATTTTCAATAACATCGTGAAAACACCTAACAGAAGATGTATAAGTCCTCCATTAATTGTTTTTTTTTTAATTATTGCCAAGTACTCAATAAGATCTAACTAAAACAAAGCATACATAACATCCTCTAGACTCAGGAGTCGGTTTCGGGGACGTGCTGTGTCCCCAGTACTGATCTATGAATCAATAAAACTCCAAATAAAATTACAATAGGATGTTGTTTGCTCGTTTACTCTGCCATGACTATTCAAGACCAATCAATGTATTCTTGAAAAAAAATCAAAAGGATTTGTTTACTCAATACCAACACTTTCTACAAAGCTAGGTTTTACAATAGAATATTGGCATGATAATAAATTAACCAAAATAACAAGTTGTAGAACCCAGAAATTGATCTTCTCACATACAGAAACCTGGTTTAAGATAGAGACGTCATTGTAGATCTGTGAGAGAAGAATAGGTTTTTTAGTAAATCATATTATAATGATTGGTCATTTTTATTGTTGTGGCTTGAATCTCCCCTTCTAGGATCAAGCAGAGGTTTAAGTGCCTCTGTAACAGTCTTAAGGGACAGGACCCTTGAGAGATTGGTCTGGGAAATGAACCTATGCCAGTATCAAGGATGCGTTGTCCTCTTTAAAAAGGAGAGCTCCGGCCTGTTAGGGTGCCTCTCCTGCCCTTGGTCTCCTACCCAATGGTGGGTTACCAAGAATCTCTTCCAAGATGGAAGCTTCTTGATTTTAGCCCCTGAAATCATGAGCCAATCAATTTCTGTTCATTACAAAGTATTCGGTTTGTGACAATCTGAGATAGCAGCACAAAATTTATGCAAAAGAATAAAAGGAAAGAAAAAGGAAAGAAAAATGTTTCTATTTTACGTGACCCAGAAAATCAATTCCAGGAAAGCTAGTCTACCTGTGGAAGACGGAACTGAAACATTTCTGAAAAAAAAAATGCAAGAGATGTTCTGGACATATTGAAAAGAGAAAACTATAAACCAGACTTGAGGAGCATGGCTATCAGAAGAAAAGTTTGACAAATGTGACTGCATCAAAGTTAGGATTTTCTGTTTATTGCTAGAACCATGGAGACAGTGGAAAGAAGAATGGAAGATGGTACTTGAACCCACATAACTGAAAGAATTAATATTTAGACTCTACAAAGAACTGCTGTAAGAGAGAAAGAAAGGCGTGGCGTTAAGTGTGTAGGGAGTTGGGGAGCACATAGGAGGAGTTGGGGGATAAGAAAGCATAATCAAAGTAAACTGTCTGAAAGATTATTTTTTAAGAAAATAGATAAATGAGAAGAACTGCTGTAAACCAACAAAAAGAAGACTTATAAGGGATATAAACAACGTGTCTTAATAAGCAACTCACAAATGAGAAACTATGAAAATATGTTCTGCTCCTTACTTACTGGGAAAATATGTTAAAAACCAATTAAGAAGAAAAACCAATCACAAGATTAGCAACAGTTCTACCCTCTGCTGTATGAAGAAGCATGGTGAACTTGGGAAACAATCGGAATTCTTACACACTACTAATGAGAGTGTAATCTGGTATAAGAACTTAGAAACAATTTGCCAGTGTTTCTATTTTTGAAGAGTTACTTACCATATGACCAGCAAGGTCAGACTTACATAGAGATCGTGGAAAAAATTCTTGGAAATTCATAATAAAAATTATGTGTTTGTACATTTTCTATGCCTCCATTTGTAACTGCTAAAAATACAACAAGCACAAATGTCATCATGACAATAACTTATGGTTTGTTCATACAATGGAATATTTCAGAATCATGAAAATGAATGCCACACACACATAATGACATGGAAAAATACTTAATATTGGGTTAAATAAAAGCAAGATAAATTTATCTACAGTAGATCTATTTAAGTCTAGATTTAAAAATGTCCGCTGAGTTTATATGTCTTAAGGATATAACAAAGTATGGAAAAATTAATTTAAGTAGATGATATATGTAATAGCTATTCTTGGTTGTCAACTTGACTACATCTGGCATTAACCAAAACCCAAGGCTCTGGGTATCCGTGTGAGGGATTGTTTTTGTTTTTTCTTAATTAAGTCATTTGAAGTGGAAAGAGCCACTTTTAATCCAATATTTTGAGATGAGAAGGTTCACCTTTTATCTGGGCCACACCTTCTGCTGGCAGCTTACATAAAAGACATGGAAGAAGGAAACCTGCTTTCTGCCTACTTGCTCTCCATCTTTCTGATGAGAGAATTCTCATTGATATTGCAACCTACTTCTTTGGGTTTCTGACATAAATTGAAGACCAGCTGAGACATCCAGCCTCATGGACTGACTGAACACTAACTGGATTCTTTGACTTTCTGTTGGTAGACAGCCATGGTTTGACTAGCTGTACCACAGCCAATAAACCATTCTAATAAATCCCCTTTGTGTATCTCATATCTTATATTCACATTTTATATATTTATAAATCCCCCTTGTATATATTTAGATACTTTATATTCCAATTTGCCGACACCTACAGTTACTGACGTGTTCCTGGGAGCTTGAAAGCCCGTGGCATGAACTATTTTACATACTTAAGGAAACAAATGCATTTGATTATCCTGAGTCATCAATGTGAGAGACAACAGATTTGATGAGTCTGTGTGTAAAACTGCTGACGATTTGTGGAAAAATGAAGAAAATAATGATGCTGGTTGGTTGCTCCTAGCATCTCTAGATAAATTGACAGAGGAGAAGAAAGAGTTCCATGATAGAATTAGCCAAGTTCTAGCATCTCAGAATATGGTGAGGGTAACAATGAACTCAGCTGTAAAACTGGCCAGTTCTAGACGTGCATAAACGTTAGGAAGGTTTCTAAGTGTGCCCTGGAAGAAAGTCTCTCCAGCAGCCTCAGAGCTCAAGTTGTGGAAAATCAAACCGAAGCCTTCATTATAAGGTTGGCTGAATTACAGTGAAAATTCAAATCCCAGCCTCAGAAGCTCTTAGTGGTTAAAGTAAGGGCACTATTTCATAAAGGGGATGGAGTGAATCCTGTAACTTGGGGGTGGAGATAAATGGGAGAAGCTGAGATCTTTGAACCTCAGATTCTCAAAGTTTAATCTACCTTAGGAAGAAGTCTATCCTCAACAGAAGACGGACTCCCACCCATCTCCTGAAATATTGTCTTCTACCCTTGGCTAAGGAAATTAAGTCTTTATTGTCTTCTAAACCACCAGGGTCTTTCTCTGAAGAAGATGCCAGGCAAGACAATACTGATGTTCTTCAGGGCCCACCAACAGTCACCTCTACACCTGTGAACATACTTAAGGCTAAACTTGTTCCTAGAGGAGAGGTAGGAAGTATAGTCCACGAGGGATTACACTATACTACTAAAAAACTTAATAAGTTTGCTAATTCATTCAAGAAGACATCTGGGGAATATGAATGGGAATGGATTTCAAAGGTGTGAGATAATAGTGAAAGGAACATAAAACTGGATCGGGATAAGTTTGTTGACATGGGCCCAATGAGTGGAGATTCTAGGTTTAAGATGGAAGCACTCATACAAAAAAAAAAAAAAAAAAAAAAAAAAAAAAAAAAAAAAAGTGTCGAAAGCTTGAATAGTTGGCTGAAGCATTTGTCCCAAAAAGGAGTTGGAGATGCCTGATATCCCTTGACTTAGTGTTGATGAAGGGATTTTTTTAAGGCTCAGGAAATTGCAAAGCTAGACCCTGAGTGCATATGTTGAATAAAACCTAATTGTCCACAATGAGAAGGTCCAGAAGACATGCCCTGCACTAATCCTGTTAGATGCAAAACTATAAGGGGAACCAGAACATTTGAAAAGCTTGGTTGCTGCCCTGTGTCTTGTACCAGACCTTAGGATTGGAGAACCTGTTGCTCAGATGAATTAAATGCAATGGGTTAAGTGGAACCCGGAAGTAGCAGGAGCCAGGTGGCTGCACCAAACTCAAGGTAATAGCAGTTATCATAATGGGCAGACAGACAAATGTCCATAATGCCCTAACCCCCACTGGGAAATACAGGCAAAGTGATTTTTATAGTGGATGACTTATTTGGACCTTTGGTATTAGCTAGTCAATTGTAGTGTCTCCAGAGGTACCTGTGGTGGTTTGAATATGCTTGGCCCATGGGAAGTGGCACTATTAGGAGGGGTGGCCTTGTAGGAGTAGGTATGACCTTGTTGGAGGAAGTGTGTCGCTGTGGGTGTGGATTTTGAGGTCTTATGCTCAAGCTTCACCCAGGATGTAGCATAGTCTCTCCTGGTTGCATTCAGATCAAGATGTACAACTCTTGACTCCTCCAGAACCATATTTGCTATTCTGATGCCATGCTTCCTGCCAGAATGATAATGGGCTGAACCTCTGAAACTGTAAGCCAGCCCCAGTTAGATGTTTTCCTTTGTGAGATTTGCCTTGATCATGGTGTCTCTTCACAGCAATGAAACCCTAAATAAGACAGTATCTACGGCCTTGTACAAAGGTAACTGTATACTGGAGAATGGATCATTTCTAGGGACTATTGGATACTGTTTCTGAACTGACACTGATTCCAAGAGATCCCAAGAAACATTGTGGTCCTCGAGTTAAAGTAGGGGCTTATGGGAGTAAAATTATTAATGGAGTTTTGGCTAGGTCTGACTCACAGTAGGTTTACTGGGTTCCCAAATTCATCCTGTGGTTGTTTCCTCAGCCCCAGGATGTATAACTGGGATCAATGTAGTTAGAAGTTTGCAGAATGCTCACATTGGTTTCCTAACCTGTTGAGTGAGGGCTTTTACAATTGCAAAGGCCTAATGGAAGCCTTCAGAGTCGCCCCTACCAGGGTAAATAGTGAATAATAATAGTATCACTTCCAAAGAGAAACTTCAGAAATTAATGGACTTGAAAGATGCAGGGGTGGTGGTTCCCACCATATCTCTCTTTAACGCTCCTATCTGGTCAGTGCAAACAACAAACATAAAATGGAGGACAATTGGCTATCAAAAACGCAATCAAGTAGTGACTCTACTTATAGCTGCCGTACCAGATGTGGTGTTCTTACTTAAGCAGATTAACACATCTCCTGGTACATGGTATGCAGCTATTGATCTAAAAAATGTCTTCTTATCAGTTCTGTCCATAAGTACCACCAGAAGCAATTTGTTCTCAGTTGGCAAGGTCAGCAGTATACCTTTACAGTTTTGCCTCATGGTTATATCAACTTTTCAGCCCTGACTTAATTCATAGAGTTCTTCCCCATCTGTTTCTTCCACAAAATATAACATTGGTTCACTCTACTGATGACATCGTGCTGATGGACCAAGTGAGCAGGAAATAGCAACCTCTTTGGATTTATTGGTAACTTATGTGAATCAGAGTATGGAAAATAAATCCAACCAAAATTAAAGGGCCTTCTACCTCAGGAAAAATTCTAGGAGTTCAGTGGTGTGACTCATGAGAGATATTCCTTCTAATGTGAAGGATAAGTTATTGTTCCTGGCCCCTCCCACCACCAAGAATGAAGTACAACATTTAACGGAACTATCTGGATTCTAGAGACAGCACATTTCTTCTTTTGTGTTACCCATATCCATATACCAGGTGACTCTGAAAGCTGCTAGCTTTGAGTGGGGCCTGGAACAGGAGAAGGCCTTTCAACAGACCCAGGCTGTTATACAGGCTGCTCTACTTCAAAATGATCACAGAGGTTTTCTGACCCATTGATTGAGGGCTTTATGATCTAGCAGACCCAAATTAATATATGATTAATATGGACCATATATCCAACAGTACTTGGTATGTTAGTGGCAGATAGGGATGCTGTTTGGAGCATTTAACAGGCCCATATAGTTGAATCACAGAAGAGACCTTTAAGAATTTTGAGCAAGTCTTTATCATGGTCTGCAGACAACTATTCTCCCTTTCAGAAACAGATCTTAGTCTAATATTGGACCTTAGTGGAAACTGAACATTGGATAATGGTCTACCAAGTTGCCATGTGACTTGAGGTGTGTATTAAGTAGGTATTAAGTATTAAGTATGGTATTAAGCCATAAAGTAGAATATACAGAGCACCAATCCATTATCAGATGGAAGTGATATATATATGCATATATATGTGTATATATACACATATATATGCACATATATACACACATATATATGTATATATTCATATATACATATATATGTATATATATACATATATATGTATATATATTCATATATATATGAGTGGTTGGTCCTGAGCAGGTACTGAAGACACAAGCAAATTACATGAAGAGGTCACCCAAATACCTATGGTTTATACTCCATTACACTGACATTTGCTGGCAAGCATGCACCTATAGCCTCATAAAGTGTTCCCTATGATTGGTTATCAGAGGAAGAGAAGAGTAGGGCCTAGTTTACTGATGGTTCTGCACATTATGCATGCACCAAGTAGACAATTGTAACACCGCAACCCCTCTCTGGGATGACCCTGAAAAACACCAGAGAAGAGAAATCTTTACAGTGGGCAAAACTCTGGGCCGTGCAGTTGGTCATTTTGTTTGAAAGGAGAAATGGCCAGATGTATGATTGTTCACTGATCCCATGGACTGTAGCCAAGGGATTGGCTGGACAGTCAGGGACTTGGAAAGACCATGATTGGAAAATTGGTGAGCTACCTATATGGGGAAGAAGTATGTGGATGGGTCTCTGCAAATGGACAAAGGATGTGAAGATATTTGTGTCCCATGTAAATGTTCATCAAACGGATCAGCAGAGGAGTTCAATAATCAAGTCAATAGGATGACTCATTTTATGGACAATAAGCCTATTTCCCCAGCCATCCCTGTCATTGCCCAATGCACCCATGGGAAAAAAATGGCAATGATGGCAGAGATGGAGGTTATGTATGATCTTGACACTCACCAATGCTGACCTGGCTAAAACTACTGCTTAGTGCCAAATCTGTCAACAGCAGAGACCAGAAGTGAACCCAATATTTGGCACAATACTCCAGGGTGATCAGCCAGCAGTCTGGTGGCAGGTTGACTACACTGGACCACTTCCTCTTTAGCCTTATTGGGGTAGATATTTATTCTGATTATGAATTTGTCTTTTCTGTACATAATACTTCTGGCTATTCTTGGTTGTCAACCTGACTACATCCGGAATCTAATAAAATCCAAAAAATGAGGACATACCTGTGAAAGAGCTTTGCTTAATTTGAAGGCAGATCCACTTCTAATCCAGATCTTTGAGGTAGAAAGACTTTTGCTTTTAATCCAGATCTTGAGGCAAGAAGATAAACCTTTAATCTGGGCCACATCTTAGTCTTGGAAGCTTATATAAGGGCATGAAGAAAATATCTCTTTGCCTACTTGTCCTCTATTTCTTCCTCGGCATTACAACCTACTTCTTCAGGACTCCAGCTTATACCGAACACCAGCTGAGCTATCCAGCCTTGTGAACTGAACTACTGGATTCTTGGATTTCCCACTGATAGACAACCACTGTTGGACTAGCTGAGTCACAGTCTATAAGCAAATACACACACACACACACACACACACACACACACACACACACACACACGGTATTTATTAGATACTATATATGTTATGTAATATTTGTTTCTCCAGAGAATGCTGACAAAGACTATATAATAAATTACAAAATTTAGAATGGTGACTAAGTGGCCTGTGGATGAAGCAAGAGGATGAGATAGAAAAGGTACACAGAGCCCTTTAAAGATATGGATTATAGTTCTTTATTTCTAACTGGATGGCAAGTATAGTGGATATTGATAGTTTGAGGATTCTTTGTAACTTATGAAAATTTTAGCACTTGTATACATATATTCAACATTTGACAACCTGATTTCTTTCAAAGAATAGCTATTGGTATGTGAAAATATATGATACATTAAGTTTGCCTTGCAAATCTGTAGTAACAAAACCATAATTTTCATACATTATTTAAAAATGAGAATAGAACAGCCAGGTGTGATGATGTACACTTATCATCAACACTCAGGACACTGAAGCAGGAAGGTCAAAAATTCAAGTTCATCCTGGGCTACATAGTAAGAACCTCTCTCAAAAAAATGTGTCAACTAGAATAGAAAAATCATAAGATCTATGGTTGCAACTCCACATAAATTATAGCAAGAGAAAATAGAAAAGACTTGATTTTTAGCTTAATTTTTCTTCTTCATTTTCATTCCCATTAATATTCTGTGCCAAAAATTAAATGATGCAATTAAAAGAGGAAAAAAACCTGGTGCTCTGTGTGAGTCTCTGTCAATGCAATTTGAACCAGAATCTAAATAACCGAGGTACAAACATTTACCTGGGAGAGTTAGTGTCAAACTGTCCAAGGGCCAAATCAACCTTTCAACTGGGACACTTGGGAACCTTTCTTTGCACAGCATTTAAAATAGTCCTGAAGCCTCCTGTACTCCTACTACCTTAAACACAATGTTGGTGACCACAGCTACAACACTGCAATGACACTGCCCCAAATCTTTTCTAGGTCAACACTGAAACCAAATGACCTCTTTCTGTAAGACAATGAATTTAGGGCTAAGGAAAAGGCTAAAGCCAACTCACTCTTTGTTGGGGGGACTAAGAAGAGGGAGTATGCTTTAAAGAGACTCTACCAGGTCCCATTTGACTTGCAAACAAAATTATTCTTACTGTTAGGCATTGAAGTGCCCTAGATAATTCAGAGTCACCCAGATACTTAATCTCAATCATTGAACTGAGGTAATTGAAATATTTCTTAGAGACATAAAAATGAAGCAAGGAACATCAATGCTCACTGTTGCACCTGTTCAAATATCTAGGTTTGAGAAAGAACAGAAAACAGAAGTGGAAATTATTGATTGTGCTAGGACTCTAAATCACAACCAAAGGCTTATGCCATCAAACTTAGAAAAAAAAATCAATACTGCTGTGTTGAAGTTGAGAATAAATTAGAGACATGTAAAAGTCTGGAATAACAATATGCTATAAAAATTACTGATATAAAAATATGCCATTTAACAAATTTGATACTACAGAGGCATAAAATTCTACATGGAGTCTGGAAGCAACCATGCGAACATAAGGAAGCAACTGGGGTGATGCCAACATGGTTAATTCAGAAAGAAACTCAAATTTATAACTGGTTAGGTTTAATTTCTGTTTTGAAGATAAATCACATGCCAGAAATCTATGTACTTTAAAAATGTTTTCAACTGATATTTAAAGGTAAAAACTGGACAATATAAAAAATATATTTTCAGTAAATATCTTCCTTCTTTTCTCCCTCAAATCTCAGAATGCCAACATTTATACACACATTATGCATCTACACACATCCATATTCATTTGTACATTGTAGGTTTTCAGCAATGAATGATTCTAGGTTATGAACTATAATATATACATTAAAAAACATTGAAATAATTTTTAAAAAATTAGTTGTGCCATTTTAGTGTTTAAAGAATGTTCAACAATTTTAAAAGAAATATATTTATGAAAAGTTGGAAAAGAAGCCCAAGTTGATTGACAGTTTGGAGTTTGTGTTTCCACCATCTGATTATAGCCAAAATGCAAATGGGATTAAGTTCTGAGAGACAGGAATCTGGGGAGTGTCTGCAGCTTATTAGAATCTTCTCTCTAGGTACCAGCAGCAAGGTCATCAAGGGCGACCTTGAAGCGTCTTCTCTCAGGATGAAGGAGAAGAAAATAATCTTATCCCAAGGTGGTCTACTGATGGAGTTATTGGAAAATAGGATTGTGAATTTGTTCTTGAGATCACGAGGAAAAAGAACTAATGTGGTCTGTCTGGTATTGTACATGGAGCCAAGGGTGGCACCGGTCCCACATGTGTGCCCTGAGCAAATTCTGTAATTGTCTACATCTTTAGAGGGCTAAACATATACACTTAGGCAAGCCATCATAAACACAGTTCTTTATATACATAAAAGTTGAATACATGTAAACAGAATAATCATTTAACAAAGACACTCAGACATTCGATTGAAATACCAGTTTTGTGAGCTGGCAAGGTGGCTCAGGTGTAAAGGTGTTTCCCACGAAGCCTGATGTCCTGAGTTCAATCCCCCAGAACTCACATAATGAAAAGAAGAGAACTGAGTTCTGTATGTTGTCTTCTGACTGCCACATGTACAGTTTGACACACACACACGATAGATAGATAGATAGATAGATAGATAGATAGATAGATAGATAGATAGATAGATGATAGATAGATAGATAGATAGATAGATAGATGATAGATAGATAGATAGATGATAGATAGATAGATAGATGATAGATAGATAGATAGATGATAGATAGATAGATGATAGATAGATAGATAGATGTAAACCCACTTTGTGTCTGAGAGGCTTTTATATGTTGTATATGTTGTTCTATACATATAGCAACATATAATAATAAGAGCTGATTTACACTCCCAACAGATCTGTAGCCAGCAAACTCTGTGTCTGTGAAGAAATGCACTAAGTATTAAGCAGACACACAGAGAAAACAAGCAAGTCTTCCTAAGGAAAGTTTTGTTTTCTCCCAGGAAACACCATCACTTCTGGTCTTGAAATATGGGAAGTGTTTGTCAGTAGAGAGACTGACAAAGGCATTCTCTTCACCAGTTAGTCAACAATTCAGTTTTGCCTAACTCTATGCACCTTATTGATAACAAAAATAAATACCAAATCACAGCTTTGGGAGGAGATATGGAGATGGAAGCAGGTGGGTGGGGTCAACACAGGAGCAGGTTCTCAGGAATATGACAGGAAGTTGTTACATAGAATGAAGAGCATGGTTACAAGTCACCGTGCTGGGGCTGTTTCTACGTGGGATGTAAAAGCTGGAAAAGATCTACCCAAGCCTCTCAACAATAAGACACTGGGTGGACGACAAGTCACAGCTCTGCGTGAGCCATCACAGACGTGCAGGACAGCCAAGTCCTCTGAACTCAAGGGGACAGTTCTTTCTGAAAAGTGCAAGGATGTGGACTCATGAACCAGACTACTGGAGGAGAGGGTGGGTACCACATACAAAGGATAAGAACTCAGATTTCTCTTTTTCCTCTTAATTAATTGCAAAGGATTAAATGTGAGATAGCTTTTTCCACTTCCAGGGCAGCTGCCACACAGCCATTTGAAATAACAGGCTGGGGCAGGAAGGCAGCAGCTTATTTGGGATCTGGAGCAGACGGTTTTTCCAACCCTGCCAACACCCATGCCTCTCCAGGCTTCACTGCTCCCTCTGTTTCTATTCTCAAAGCGGCTAATGCTTCCTGGTTCCATCTCCTTTGTGCACAGGGTGTTGCTTACTGCGGGGAGGAAAAGCCAAGACACACAACACGCTTTGGCTCTCGGTAGCCACTTCCCCTCAAGGACTACCGTGAGAATCAAATAACTTATTTTGTGTTCTCTAACATGAGAAAGTCTTTAAGTGATTTTTAAAGTGCTTACTGGTGCTGGAGAGATGGCTAATCAGTTAAACTTAAGGGTGTTTACCACCCTTGTAGGGGACCTGAGTTTGGTTTCCAACACCCAAATAGAGTGGCTCACAACTCTCAAAACTCCAGCTCTAGGAGATCCTGTGCCATCTTCTGGGCACCATGGGCACCTGCACTCATGTGCACATACCCACATACACGTAATTTAAGATAAAATTACTTTAATGTTTAGTATAAGACTGCCCTAATTCCTAAATCTCTACGGAGCTAGGAATCCTAATTCATTCCTGTTTCAAAATCATTGCTAATACTTTTAGAAGACATGGCTAAGAACAGAATAGAGTCCAGAAATAGACCCACACACCTACAATAAAGTGGCTTTTGTAGTTCAGCAGAGAAAAGAAAGTCTCTTGGACAATTGGTTTGGAATATCCGGATGTAGATTTTTTTTTAATGGCAAAAAGATTTTGACCCTTCTCCCACTGTACACACACAGCATCCATTTAAAGTGGGTCATCAACTTAAATGTGAGGATAATACAATAAAGTCACAAGGGAAACCATAAAAGTCTAAGAGTACTTTGCCCTCTGGCAATGAGCAAAAAAAAATTTGAGAAAGACATGGATGACTCATACAAGAAAAACATTGATAAATTGTATTCTCTCAAGCCACACAATGTTTGCTCATCCAACAGATCAAGGAAATAAACAGCAAGCCACACACAGGAAGAAGCACTATACGTGTTTATATATGACGAATATATTGTGTCCAGAGCATACAAAGAAATTCTGTAATTCAATAATAAAAAGATGACCCAGTTTTTAAAAGAAGAATAAGACTTGAACAGGCAGCTCACAAAGGCAACTTGAATGGCCAAGGAACACAAGTGCAGGTATCCAGCATCTTCAGTGGCCGGGCTACCACCAAGTTAAAACACCAGTGCACATGTGAGAGCAGGCACATGTGTACATGTATGCGTGCACAAGCACATAAACACACACATGCACTCATACACATATGTACACACAAACATGCATGCACTCACACACTTGCACACATGCACACATGCACACATGTACTCATACAGACAAACACATGCATGTAGTCATACACATCTACATACAAAATGTACACATGTACTCACATACATATACATAAACACATGCACTCATACACTTATACACACACACACAGTATTTTTTTAAAGATCAATACAATGACTGCTAGGCAGAATATGGAGTGATGCAAGTTTCCATCTGATGCTAGTGAATGGGTGTGTTTAAATGGCATACCTCCTTTGGAAACTGTTCAGACATTTTTCTTCCTTCCTCCTTCCCTCTCCTGCTCCCTCTCCCTCTCTCTCCTTCCCTTCCTTTGTTCCTTCTTTCCTTCATTCCTTCCTTCTTCCCTCCCTTCTTTCCTTCTACATTTCATTTAATTCTTTCTGTCTTTCCTGATTTTGTTTGAGCCAGGGTCCACTGTGTATACTTGCTTACATGGAACCTGCTCAGTAGACCAGGCTACCCTGATTTTGCAGCTCCCTCCTGCTGTGCCTCCTGAATGTTGGGATAACTGTTAAACATCCACCCTAGGCCCAGCAACCTCACTCCTATGACACATACATAGGCAGTACTTGAAATCTAAACTTCTATCAACTCCATTTATTAACTCTTTAAAACCCGGGGTGTAATTTGTATACCATGGAATGCTCAGATCTTTCAATTCAAGTAATTTTGAGTATAGTTACTTAAAGCTTTATATAAGACTGTACATAGAAACTTTAAGAACTGGGAAAATCCAGATGAAGACCAACAGGAAAGTATATAGTATGTTAAGTAGTATATTCAAAGAATAAAATACCACTCAGCAATACGAAGGCATGAACCACTGTTACACACAACATGAATGAGTCTCAAAAGCACTGCACTCGGTAAAAAAAATAAGACACAAAAGAGCCCATGCTATATGTTGTGTGGTTCCACGTTTTTAAAAATTCAGAACAGACAAAACTCACCTCTAATGATGGAAAATCATTGATTTGGGTTACACCTGGGGGGGTCTTGCCAGGCTGATGAAAATGTCCTGTGTCTCAATGGGCAGTAATCAAAATTGATTGAGTTTGTGGATATGAATATTCCCGGGTGTATAAATTACACGGAATCAATATTGTAAAGGCTTAGGTTGGGGGTGCTTCCTCAGAAGACATAACTGATGAAAACTGAGGCCTTTCCTGAAGTCCTGACCTCTGGGATAACTAAAGCTGGACTCAGCGGAGACGTCAGTGAACCTCCAGACTTCGGTTAGAGGTGACATCATTCTAGCCATACGGAAATTTAGCTCAGATCCTGAGATGGGACGAGTACCATTCCAAGCGAAACAATGAAAATGGGGTGAAATAAGTCAGGAGGTCACTCCAAAGAGAACAGGAGCTTTGCCTCGTGAGAGCCGTCCAGAGCTTATGGCTAGTAACAACAGTACATAAGACAATTGTGAGAGACTGGTGCCAGCCTACACATCTGTGTTCAGATTTGGTCTGTTGCTATCTATTGTAATGCTAAATACTGGCCCTGGATGCCTCAAGGACAAGGAGATGCTCATGTACACCAAGTGATGCTGTATAACCATGTCCCGCCCCCAAGTTATCCCTGATTGGTCAATAAAGTAGCCTACAGCCTATCACTGGAAAGAAAAGAAGTGGGTGGGGCTTTGGTTCCAGGACTTGGGCTGTGAGGCAGGACCAGAAGAGGGAAGAGAGAGAAGATGGAGAAAGGAGTAGATGCCGAGGGGTAGTGAGTTATGAGAACATGGCCACAAGGGCTGGCCAATGGAGTAAGCAGCCCAGGCAGAACATGGCAAGTTATGGATAGTGAAGTAGATGTTGATAGCTTAGAGGATAGAATTTGCCCAGCTCTAGTGTTCTAAAGGCTTATCATAAATATGAAGGTTTTATGTCTTTTATCTGGGAACTGAATGATCCAAAGCAGGGTAGAAACCCCCCTACTGATATTAATTTTAACTACAACACATCTCTCCATAGATACGGAGGTCTTGCTTATGTTCTCAACGAATAATGCCTTGTACAAACCACCCAGCTCATTGTCTAAACTTCATTTGTCTCTAGAACAAGACAACTTTGAATTTGATCTCAACTGGATGGATACAAGCTTTGCTCTCTCAAAAGACTTTCACCTTAGTACCTCACCTTGCAAGTGCCTCGAGTCATTGGTGCCAGCCTACAGTTGGTTTTCCATCCGGAAATAACCGATTTCACTCAGTATTCCTGGCAGCAGCTGGCACAAACAGAGCCTGCCACTGTCCTCCTGAACTGATATCTTGGGGCACACCTGTAAATGAAAGAGGTCTCAGCCAAGGAAGGCATTTTTAATGTGCTAACTCAAAATTGAGACAAGTGTCCCTGGATTTTAGAAACATTTGGAGGCACAGCGCAAGTCTGTTATGTTTGGTCACAGGAACACACTGTGACTTGTCAAACATAGAAGCAAATTACTAATTCTTTAGAGGAAAAGAGAAGAAAGAGCCTTGATGACTTAGGGTCATCAATCTTTTATTTATTTATATTTATTTATGTATTTATTACAAATGGAAGGTTCTTGAGGAATCTAATTCTGGACCATAGACTTCACTAGAAAAAAAAACTGCAGGCTCGTTCAGTGCTATTTCTCTGCTTGTGGCTAAGGCAGCCTGGTCCTCTGTCAGTCTTCCGAACTACCCCCATCACTGAGAGATGCCTGAAGTCTCCCTGTTGTAGCCAACATAACTTTCTGGCCATTTTTCTCTTCTGCCACTGTAATTTTTGTGTCATGTGATCATCCCAGTGCTTGCTAGACTCATTTTCACTTCCACACACCTTCCATCTCTATAACAAACTATTGACAGCATGCAGCTTCCACAATTGCCCTTTCCAGAACCACTGGCAGGAAGATTTCCTTATCCAAAGCCATTCCTCTTTGTTTTCCAACGTCTGTACTTCCATCCTATCTGCCATCAAATCCTGGAGATCTCCCAGTACTCTCTACCACTGCCATTTTCATTGTCCCTTCCACCAAATTTCCCTCCAAACCAAATAAGCTCATGCCAGGTTCCCTGGGTGCCCACCACTCCCTGCTCTCCACAAGGTGGCAAGGGTACCCATTTCACAATGCAAAATGGAACACACCACCTCCTATTTAAAGAGTCCTGGTTCCTTCTTGTCCCTGAGATTAAAAACAACATCCCACCTTGTCATATGGCCCCAGACTTTGTCTCCAGCTTCATTTCATGCCTTTCTATCTTTTTTTGTTTTGGGTTTGTTTTGTTTGGTCAGACAGGGTTTCTCTGTGTAGCCCTGGCTGTCCTGGAACTCCCTCTGTAGACCAGGCTGGCCTTGAACTCAGAAATCCGCCTGCCTCTGCCTCCCAAGTGCTGGGATTAAAGGCTGCACCACCACTGCCCAGCTTATGACTCTATCTTGCTCACTATATTCCATGCTTCCTGTCACCTCTGAGCCTTTGCAAACACTCTTCCCACATCTGAGATGCATTTCCTCTCCTTGCCTAGTAGACTCCTAATCATCCTCCCAATCTCAATTCAAAACATCTTCCCTTTTCATTTTTCAGAGAAGTCATGCCTGATCCCTGTACAGTCAAACTATTGGAAACACCATTGTTACATTCTCTTACATCTGTTTGAACTTTGCATTCATCAAGTGATTATAATGCGTGTTTATTTGCTGAGGTGACAGGCTCTGTACAGTGGCATGCCTATATGGCTTCTGGATCACCAGCATCAACCAAAGTGCCTTGTGCTTATTAAAAACTGGGAGAAAAACAGTTGTAGAAATATTAAAGAGAATCTTCCATATTTGCCTTTCTGTTTCTTACTGGTGCCACTACTATTCATGTCATATACATATATGTATATATATATGTATATATATATATATGTATATGTATATGTATATATATATATGTATACATATAGTGTGTGTGTGTGTGTGTGTGTGTAATAAAGGTGACTAAAATAGCTCACACTCCATTGGTCAATTCTTAGTCACTTAGTTTCATGTTTAAGCAATCATCTCTAGCCTCTCCTTCCCAATCTGTCCCTTTCAAATTAGTATGTACCTTTCTCAACCAGTCATCTCAAATAATTTATTTAGGGTCTACAAATTGAAGTTGAAAAGTTCTTACCTTAACCTTTCCATCTCTCTACAGATGGTACCTGACCCTGCTTTCCTGTCTCACTTGTCTCCTAAATATTCCCACTTGCTCCTACTGCTGTCACATCTGCAGGCTTCCTCTATGATCTCATGCAAGTCGTACAGCAAACATGTATCAAACGCATCCCTGGAGTCATGTGGGGCACCTATGGTGCAGCCCAAAGTGAAAGACTGGTGAGCATCCCATTCTGCTTACCCTGTTAGGTCTCACCTTTGATCAGGCATTTGCTCATGTGAACCACCTTCCCTCATCCCATTTACCCTTCTCTATCCCATCTCCATGTTCCACCTCTCACTGTAACCAGTCTTCACCTTGAGATCATGTTGTGTTCTATAGTGTGAGCTCTCACATTGTTTCCTGCTCTTCCTGTCAATGAGAGCACTGGGGGAGGACTGAGAGGACAGAAGACACTCCCAGGTCTGCTTCAGTGAGAGAAGGCAGGGCACTTCAGTCAGCTCACATAGGCAGAGCTCAGGCAGGGGTTTACCACCAAATCTGTAGTTCCCAGACTGAACAGATTACTGTATCCTCATAAGCTATTGTGAAGATGCTTGAAGAATCTGGTTCACAGGCTGAGAAAGAAGAATGAGCTACCTGATGCCACTTTGTGAGCACGAGGAGAATGAGTTATCTGTGATCATAAAGGTCTGTTCATTTTACATGGCAACTAGTCTTAGCCACGGGACCAGATTCCTGGTTAAATTGTGTGTGTGTGTGTGTGTGTGTGTGTGTGTGTGTGTGTGTGTGTGTGTGTGTGGTGAGAAGTTGGGGTTGCATGTGCACATCTGCATATTGAAGAAGCTGATGTCCAGTGTCATCCTCAGGCATTCAGGCATTCCTGACTCCCTTTTACAACCAGGTTGTCTTGTTGAACCTAGGTCTTGCCAATTCATTAATTGGTCAAAGATCACCAAGAACCCTCTATGTCCCCACCACCCCCAGTACTGGGATTTCAGGTTATATGATGCCCTGCCTGGTGTTCCTTGGTAGTGTGAATCAAACTCCAACCTCATGCTTGTACAGTAGGCACTTGCCCTGCTTTGTTGTCTTGTTAATATTTAAGCAGTCAGTGCTACAATGTCAGGTACTGCTCTGGATACTTTGCATATCTCAGCTTAATCCTAATAATTCTGACAATATTAGCTGGAGCTAGTGTCAGCTCCTTGTCTCACAGGTAAGGAAAATGGAGCAGATTTTAAGACACTCAGTCAAGATCACATAGCTAACAAATGGCAGCGCCAGAATTCCGACCAAGGCAGATGGTCTTGAAGCCTGCAGTCTTAATGCCGCAGCCAGCTTAATGAAAAATAAAAGTTGTCTTTTAAAATTTGCTAATTCTATTCACTGCTGCAAGGAGATCTCTTGCAAGCTGTGTGTGTGTGGGGAGGGGGGGGTAGGGTCTTCTGTGTGCTTTGCATCCACCCCACTTGAATTTCAAATCATGAGTTCGAGTTTACTGTCTTCTTTTCTCAGAGTTGTGTCCTATGTAATCCAGTAGATCGGCTGCTTTTCCTAAGGCTATGACACCTGGACATTATTTTTTCTAAATGCTCATTAAAGTTTCTGATTTAAAAATATGACTAATAGCTTGCTCAACAGTGGGAGGGGGACATATAAGGCTGGTTTTTGGAGTTTTGTTTGTTTGTTTTATTTTGTTGTTTTTCTTGTTTAGCCATTTGAGAAGCTACTTAACTAACCCATTTTCCGGCCCATATCTATTTTGCTAGAAAGATGTGATACATACATTTTTAAACACTGATTTTATGGGGACTAGAGAGGTGGCTTCATGGTTAAGAGAACTTACTGTTCTTGCTGGAGACCTCTGATTGATTCCTAGCACCTATGTAGGAGCTCACAACCACCTGCAACTGTAGTTCCAGGGAGCTCTAAGATGCACTTCTGGCCTCCATGGGCACTGCATGCAAATGTGCATGCAAAACACTCATATGCATACACATAACTGTTTTAAACAATACTCTTTTTAAATTTTGTGTATGCGTATATATGTCTGTTTGGACATATACACATGAGCACGGGTACCCAAAGAGGCCAGGAGAAGATGGTTTGGATCCCCAAACCATCTTCTTTGGATGGTTTGGAGCGGGTGTCACGGGTGGTTATGAGCTACCTGATGTAGGTGTGAACTGAATTCAAGCTCTCTGCGAGAGCAGCACACACTCCTCATGGCCGAGCCATCCCTCCAGCCCTGTGATAAATAAGTTTAACAGACACGATAATAAAACCAGGGCACACCAAGAATGAAGAATTTTAAAGATTATCTACCTGGACCTCCAGTCAACAACAAATGAAGAGACTCTTTGTGAGCCCATGCTACTTTTATAGCAGTAATAGGCTACTCAAAAAGCACCTGTTGAGTCCTTTATTTGGAAACACTGCTGGAAGAGGCCATGAGACTTACTGACCTCCACTGCCCAATGTTCACATCACAAAGTTGAGCCTAAGAACTAGGACCTACTTTTACAACTTCAGACACTTACCTACAATTACCTGCTTGAGATCTTTATTTAGGCATTGACAAAGTATTTCCAATTTACGTTTCAAACAGTGCTTCAAATTGTCAACCTGTTCCTAAATCTGCCCCTCCCACAGTCTTCCCAACCTCAATAAGTGACAAGGTAATGAGTCATCCTTATTCTCCTCTTAGATTCTGTGGATAATCCATTTGAAAATCCTGTAGGTTTTGCCTTCAGAATACATCCAGAACAAAACCGTTTCTCAACCCCCCTGCTACATTCTTGTCCAAGCCAGTGTCACCCCTCTTCTGGACTAGTGGGTCTGGGCTTCCACCCTCAGATCATATGGTACTGCTGCTGGAACCCCAGTTGGTAGATGAGCCCTTCCCCCAGCTGTGGCAAAGATCAAAGTCTATCAAGACTATCCAGCCTCTGGCTTGGAGCAATATTCGAGACTCCCTTGTTGGGAGGTTTTCTCCTTCTCTGACCATGTCCAGGGAAGCCCCCACACTTGCCTCTGCCTAAGGAATGTCACATAGGTTCAGTTAGTTTGTAGGATCAATTTCCTTTCTCCTGACAAAACCTGTTCAGCCAGCAATCCTGAAATGCTTTCCCAGGCTAATGAGGTGTGTCAGGTACCTTAAGACCCCAGCCAATGACCCTTGCCCATCCTGGATATCCTTGCCCTTGGTCCTTCAAAACTTTATAAGACGTCAGGCACCCTAAGTAAAGTTGATCTGCCTATTGACAAGCTGTCCCGGTGTGGTCATTCACTATATGTACACACAGAGTTTCCGAACCCCCTGTTCAACATCTCTGTTCCCATTGCCCTCAGGGACCGAGAGCATCCAGGAGAACCACACACAGCTGCTCAGTGTGAGCTTGTAAGACTTATCCACAGGCAATGGAGACCACTGCTCCCAGAGGTACTTGGGATTTACACTGTCCAAACAGGATCCTAAGAGTCGTTAGCCAATATCCAGACTAAAGATAAAAGCTCTTGCCTGTTGTATCACCTATTTCTTCAGGAGTCATTTCTTCAGCCTGAAGCTTCCCATCACCACACACCACTCCTTATCTCTCCCCTTCCCATCTGCTGCCCAACTCCCCTCGCCTACTACAGTGCTCCCTGCATAAATTATACTCCTCTAGCCACAGCGACTCTATCGGAATGTTTACATCATTCCTCTGCTGAAAATCCTCCATCAGTATCGTCTCAGTAATAAAATAAATCTCTAAGGATTGGGACAATGGCTAGCTGCTCCCGCAGAAGACTTGGATATCAACAGGGCGATTCATAACCATCTGTAACTGCAGTTCTGGGGGGATCCAACACCCTCTTCTGGCTTCTGTGGGCACTGCATGCGGTACGCACACATACATATAGGCAAACACACATCCACATAAGATAAATATTTTTGAAATGAGTAGTCAGTCTTCACTGCGGCCAGAGGAAGCTGCATGACCTTCCCCACCAAGCATCTGCTTCACCTCCTTTTGTTCTCCCTGGCATCTGTTCCACTCCACTCTCACAGCTGCCACGATATTCCTCAAAATACAAGGCAGTCACCCCTGTCAACATCTTATTACAAGAGTTTCCTCCACCAAGAAAGTTCTTCATGTGGACGCACTTGCCTAGTACATGTCTCTCAGATCTCTGTTTAAATGTTGTTTGCTATAGATGCTTTCTGTAACTAATATAAGCAAGCGGCAGACACACCAACTTTGTGTCACTTTTTCTCCACAATCTGTCTCTTCCTGCCATCGGGACATTAGTCCCCTAAGAACAGGAGCATTGCTCTGGATACCCTTGAATCCTCAGAACATAAAACAGGTCCTGCATACATTAGGCATTAAACATATTTGGGGAAGAAAAGGTATTGGGTGTTGAGTAGAATTTCAGTACATCATGCACATCATGCACATGTATGAAAATGTCATAAAGAACCCACTATTCGTAACTGATATATGCTAATACATTTTTAAAGTATTGTCTTATTCCAACAAGCTATCTTTTGAGTCTCTGGATACAAAACACACAGGCACAAGTTCTGCAAGCAATATTTATTCTGATTTGGGTTTTTTTTGTTTTGGTTTTTTTTGTTCTTGTTGTTTTTTAATTTTATACCTTGGGAACCCTCACCTGGGGGAGAAACAACAGAAGCAAAATAGAAATTGAGTTGTTGTGACTTTGCTCCCTCACATTTGCCAGTGTCATAAAGGAGGGGAAAGTGGATAATATGCGGAAGTCAAGAAACAATAGAGCTTTGCCGTCCAGAGAGCTTGAGGATTGTGCTGCTGGCTCACATGGCTCCTAGTCAGGTTGCTAGGCAGAAATCTCCAAAATATGGAGCACAGTTGCTATCATTAGTGAAAACTCAAGAAATGAAATTTAAAGTCGAGAAGATTTTGTGTAACAGAAACCGTTGATATTTAGAACCAACGAAAGCCCAATAAACTACTCACTCAGTCATACAGAAAGTAGACGGGTTTCTGTGCCCGTGGGAAGGGCTTTGTGACAAGTTTTGGAATGTACAAAAAGTGAGATGGAAAAGTGTTGGATTTGTAGTTCCGTGAGGGATCAGTGGACCATGGAAATGAAGCCAATGTGCATATCTCTCCATCTTCACACATATAAAACTTCCCCTTCCAGCAGCAGGGCTGGAGATGGCAGGCACAGTTGACTTGTAGAGAGATACCACCCTCCACTTAGCTCAGAAAGCTACTACAACAGTCCTTCCCCCATACTTAGCATAGCTCCCTCCCTTCTCTAAGAACTGTTGTAATTTCTTCTTTGTTAAAAAAGTAAGTCAGCGCTTCTAGCAGTCAGCCTGCCTGCACGCACGCACTTGTAAGCAACTGCAGATGAACTAGTGTTTGCTGTTACTAAAGATGGTGGGTAAGTGTGGGCTGCTTCCCACACCAGGCTCCACAGAACACTTCCTGGTGTTCAGCTCTACCCTGAGGCTTCATGATCTCCCACAGTGAAGTCCCCAAAGGCCACCTCTCTTTTACAGCCCCCCCTGGTTTAGCTGCTCACCCTCACAGTCTGCTTCCTCAAATGCTTCCCCAGTGTCCTGGAGAAGTGATATCCCCTGCCACCTGCCTTCTGCTCTCTCACACACTAAGTCCCTTTGTTCTTTATTGATCCTAGTGGAGAAAACTTCCCCATGACAGATAGATTCCTCGCCACTCCCAGAGAGAATCAGTATTGCTTCCCAAAGGGGGCCTCTCTCCCTCTTTGACTTCTCCCAACAATTCCCTCTACAATCTGCTGCAGTATTTTCCAAAGAATAGTCCCAGACTCCCTGAGCCAAGAGACTGGGTCTGGGCAGAGATTCTAACAAGCTGCCTGGGGGAGTTTGCAACATGAGTAAGTTTAAGGATGTGCACCCGTCCACCATGAGGGAGCATCTCCACTGTCCCTGCTTCTGTCCCAGAGGTCACCACTCCTCCTGTGTAGAGAAAGTCAGGCTTGAGGTCACATAAAGGTCAAATCAGGTCTAGTTTCTGAGAACACCAGTATTTTAGGAAATGAAGAAATGTCCAAACTGCGTTACAAAAATACGATGATCCATCCTAAATGGTTAATATGAAAAGATAAATTGATACATAGATACAGAAACATGGGTATACACAAGTGTATAAATTACAAAATTCACAGCGCCCAATAGCTACTGTCATCCTGTCAAGGAGCACAAGTTTCAAGTCAAGTGTGATGGTTTTGTTTTCCATTAGACCCAGTTCATACCTAACCCCATTTGGAAAGAATATCAAAAGCCAAACTTTTGAGGCTGTTGTCAAAGGTGAGACAACAATGTGACCCTTTCCATGAGGGTCATTACTCTGAAAACAGTAAGTATACCCTTCCATGAATGTGCTTCTGGACCAGAGTAGTGAAAAAAAAAATCATACTCCCAAAGAAGAGGTATGCAACCCCCCACGCAAGCAGACAGCTGGAATCACTGAAGGCAGCAGTCCCTTAACCACGTTGTTCTGCTTCTGGGAAACTCTGACTCAGCTGATGCACTCCTCGGAGAGGAAAGCATATTCGCTGGGTCAGGGCTGCTCTCCACTGTGGCCACATTCTCTTATCCCTTTTCCTACTTGAACCCCATCTTGTAGGCAAGCCTTGGTTAGACTTTCCAGCCTGGTCTCTGTTGTGTGACAGAAAATGAAGAGAAGCTGGACCAGTGTGGTACTTTTTACAGCCACGACAATGGGCAATGAGAAGCTCCCAAGGAGGAGGTGAATGGCAGGGTCCCAAGTCCCTCCTCACCAAGCCATGGCACCCTGGAGGGTTGGGGTTTGTATACAGGAAGGGAGGCTGCTCTGCCTGCCTTGGTGACAATCTTCCTTCTAGCTCACCTCATGTGAGTCCTGGCAACCAGCGCCACTCACTAAGGAAGAGAAGTGCGCTAAGGGAAGGGAAGAATAGACATACCTTGGGACTGTACCATGACCCAGAAGAGGCAGGATGATATCTGACCGGCCTTTGGAGTTCTGTTTGTTCTCTCGGGATATTTTTCTCCTAGAGAAAAATAAAAATCTCCGCACCTGAAGGCACTCTGCTTCGCTGCCATCGTATCCTAGGAAAGCAGAGTCTCCTTGGCAACTTGTTCCTGGGTTAAGAACGGAGGAAAGCCTGAGGCAGATGCCTCCAGCAGCCAGGGGTGAGGACAAGGGTCTCCACACAGACTCCTTCCTCCCCGCAAACCCGGCTGTTCCGGCACATCAAGCCATCCATAACAGTGGATTTATTTAGCTGTGATGTTTCATCGCCATTAAGCTACAAAGAAGAGACGATTCTCTGATTTTATTTATAACCTGAAGGGATTATTTTTGAGTTAAGGCTTTAAGAATTCAGATCTATCAGGAAAGAACAGCTTGTGTAACGAACTTCCTGTTTTCATCATATTTGGACACCGAGCCTCCTTGTTGCCTGTTATTATTACACAGTTAATATGAACTGCCTGGCGTTTATTTTAGCAGGACTGACTCTATTGTAAGGACTGCATAACTGCTTTCAAAATGGGAAAATGTAATTACGGGATCTAACACTAAGTTGGGGATATTCTTAGGTCTTTTCATGAGGCAGTGGCTGAAAAAAATGAAAATAGACCATTTTAAATGGCTAAAAGAAAACAGAGTTATTTGATCCAAAATAGCCCATTGAGCCTTTTACAAACTACACACCTCACAGAATAAAGTCTCACTTGAGTTGAAGTGACCTAAGCATGATTTATTTCTTCAGGGTAGCAAGAGAATAAGAGGGAAAATCAGTACAGAACGAAGGCAGGAAGGGTATGACACCATTTTACAGATTAGAAAATGATTAAGATGGCCCTAGAAGTCCCAAAACACCTACGAAGAAATTGAGCCCTGAAGAAAATAAATGTTCACACTGTATTTCTTCTGCTGTGTGTGCACAGCAAGCAAGTCCACTGTTTCGTGGGCACAGATGAAGTCTCTGGCCAGTGTACTGTTTAGGATTGCCTCTTCATACTTGCTGTGACCTGAATTTAGTTTTTCCCACAAGTCACTCTGTCACTACCCACCTCATCCATGGCTGTTCATGCTTTCCATCCCATTATTCATTCATTTACTAAGCAACAAAACTCTTTTAAGTGTCCAGATATGCCAGCCTCTGGGGAAAACTTTTGACATGTTCTAGAAGCACAAAAAGGAGATACCTAACCCAGGGGGTGGGGTGTGGAAAGCCTTCTAGAGAAGACGACATTTGAAGCAGAGTCTGAACTTCAAGTTAGACTTATCCTGGAAGTAATAAATAACAAATAAAATAACATATCAATATAAATAAAAACATTACAAATCAACGAAGAACCTTTGGGCAGAGAAAAGTCTGGAAAAGTCTGGCAACATCAATTGGAAACTGAACGAGAAGAATAAATAGGGTAAAAGCTATAATATCCGTGGGGGTTTTGCCGTACAGAGAGCAATGCAAAGAGGTTTCTGTAAACCTGTGAGTGATGGTTTAAGTAGTTTTGTGGCTGCATTGCTGTGTAAATGGCCAGACAAGACATGGTACACACACACACACACACACACACACACACACACACACACGCATGCACATACACACACTCGACTATCATTTGGTTTTAAAAAGGAAGAGAGTTATCTAATCTATTCCCCAACACAGACAAAGCTTGAGAAGATTGTGTTAGTGAAATAAGCCAGTCATGGAGAAAAAAAAAACAAGTATTGTATGATTTTACTTATATTATATGTAAAGAATTTTAACTCATAGAGACTGAGTCAAATTGTAATTTTCAGAGTCTGAGGAATTACTGTTGAAATGTGTTCATAGTTTGATACAGTGGTGATGGCTGGCCAACAACATGAATGTACTCGATGCTACTGAATTGGGCCCTGAAAATGATTAAGTTTTATGGTATTCAAGTTTTATCACAAGTTTTACATTTTATACAAAAAGAGATATCACTGCAGCTGCTGGGTTGATCTATCTGTCTAGAGAGAAAGAGGGAAGAGGGAAGGGAGAAGGGAGAGCACAAATCAGGAGACAAACCAGTCCATTAGTAGTTCTTATAATTATAGGACAGATAAAAATTACTTGAACATAGACTATATATAAATAAAGACAAAGGAATAAAGCTGAGATTCCTTTTGGCTGTAGCACTACAAGAAAGAAAAAAAAAAATATATAAAGTCTAGATTTCTGGCCCAGAAACTAGATGGATGGTGACTGAATCCAGTCACCAAAAGAGTGAGTGAGTGGGGGAAAAAATTATTTCTCATGGAATCATTCTGAAAGTAGATGAAGTTGTGTCATGTGAATAAAGAACTTTGCAACATAAATAATAAAATTGAACACAGTTGAGGCTAGAACTAGAATTCAAATTCGCCTTGTGAACCTTCAAAGGGAAGTCAACAAGACCATAGATGGGACAGATGAAGCTCATAGACCAGGGTAAGACCTGGGGATGCTGTGTCACATATAGACCTGGGGATGCTGTGTCACATATGACATGGGATGCTGTGTTCACATTGTAGTAGTTTTCAAGTGATTTGCCTTTTGACTAAGTGTTTTCCTGTGGCTGCTTTCAATGGATCCATCAACATGTCCCGCATCATTCCTGAGACAACTTCCGCTCCCTTATCCACATTCCTCCACCGCCTTCAGAACACACGGTGCTCTTTGCTTCCCTCACAGGCTCATGTGTTCCATCTTGGATGTTTTATCCTGCTTGGCCTGGAAATTTTCAACTCATTCATCAAGATTCACTCTTCTCAAGTCTGCTAACTTCTTTTGACCTATGTTGGAAACTGTGAGGATACCAATGAACACGATACAACCTCTGCC
>NW_023045942.1:0-73267 GCF_011762505.2 Arvicanthis niloticus
TTAAAATCAATGTGTGATTACAAATAGGGACCAAATCTTGGGGAGGAAGCATAGAGGACCCCAAAAGGTAGAGGCCTATGCCCGAGATGGAACTAATAGTGAGACCTCCCTCAGGTGAAGTAGCCCATAATAACAAATTGCTATTATCAGAAAAGGAGGGAGGGGTAAAAATAGCTATTCCCTCATAAAAAGGGGGAGTAGGCGAAAAACAAATTCAATATTCTTGATATTGATATTCACTGGTATTATGAATAGCTTCAAGGGAGGCATTTGCCAGAGAAATAATAAGGTCCGCAGAGCTAGGAGGGCCCGCAGGTATAGTGGGCTGAAATGAGGTAACCTGGGGGGAGGTGGGGAGAGGCAAAATGGCTGGAGCAGTAATTCCAGGCCTGAGGACAGGCTTAGCTGGTTGCCAAGGGTGTTGTATGGCAGGATTAGGGAACACAGCAGCAACATTTTTATTAGGGATACTCTTAAAGAGCTTAATTTTAAAGATGAGTCTCGGGTCCGAGCAGGTAAGTGTAAAGGTCGAGCACTCTCTTAGACGTAGGCCCCATTCATATCCTTGGCCTGTTCAGTCTTTACTCCTCCCTACATCCATAAAGGATATAAGAAGAGGGACAAGCCATTTGGACTCACACCAGGATCTAAATTGTTGGGTGGTCTTAATTCCTAGTTTATCCTTTAAATATGTAGGTAGAAACTTTCTCCTTAAGGTGATATAATCCCAGGAGGAGTGGGGTCTCCAATATGCATCTCCTGTGGTTTCACAGCCCCAAGATGCACAATAATAATCAGAGCTATAGCCACATTTATAATTTTGAGAGCGACCGAGGTGGGTGGGCCCAGGGCATACATAGAGGCCAGATGAATCATTGGCCAAGGAGACTATCCTATCATAGGAATTACATCCTATAAGGTGGCCATCATAATTGGGGTTAGGTGCATCAACCAGCCAACTTTGGAGCCAATAATGGGAGGGGGTTACCCAGTCTGCACTGGCTCCCAGGGCAAGAGCACAAAGATCCATCTCCAGAGAAGGCCATGAAGGCTGGGTTCCAAGTGAAGAGCTGGAATTAACAATGTCTCCTGCTTGGTTTATTATGACCCAAGTAAAATTATAAATCTGTTATGGGGAATGCTGGGGTTTGATACTCACATTTGGATAAATCTGAAGTGTGAGCAGGAGGAGCAAGGCAACTGGATGCATTTTTCTGAAAGGAAGCACAGTTAAGAACCATTCTCAGGGGGTATCCCTGGGGTAGAGTTAGCCAACTTCACCAGTCTTTCTGATAGCCATCTGGCGTTTAGTTCCTTGGAATCATATATACACATGTGTCCTTTTCCCCAGGTAAGGACTATATCAGGATGATTCCACTTATATGTCAATGGATCTTTCCACATGACTTTGGCATAGGAGTCTGCTGTAGTAGGGTGCCAGAATCTGTCTGCTGCAGACTTTCCTTTTTCATCAAGGGTCAAAAAATTGAGAACGAATAGTGCATGATTTAACAAGATTTTATGATTCCTGTTATGGGGGGTATAAAATGCCCCTTGAATGTTGTAATTTTAAGAGCATGTTCTTTAAGGTCTGTTGTGCCCTTTCTACAATGCCCTGTCCTTGGGGTTTATATGGGATACCAGTAACATGTTTAATATTAAGCTGGGCACAGAACTGTTTGAAGGAGGTGCTGCTATATCCAGGGCCATTATCAGTCTTAAGTATCTTAGGTATGGGCGTAAAGGCAAGGTAAAAAAAATCACATGACTAATAACGTTTTTGGTAGCCTCACCAGATTGTAGTGAGGTGCAAAGAAAACCACTGAAGGTATCATTAGAAACATGTATATATTTAAGCTTACCAAAAGGGGCAAAATGAGTAACATCCATATCCCTCCTGGGGTGAGGCCATGAGGATTCCCCCCCAAATGTAACTCAGGTAGGAGGGTGAGACATCCCTGGCACTGACACACTATCTTGTGTGCCTGTTCTCTGTTAATAGAGAACATCTGTCAGAGGGTCTGGGCATTTAGATGATGTAATTGGTGGGCCTTTTGTGCCTGTTGTACAGGATCAGAAGGTAGGGCCAAGTTCACCAAGGTAAATGGAGACCCTGGGGTGGCCCTATCAGTGAGGTCATTTCCCTCGCTTAGGGGTCCAGGAAGACCAGAGTGCGTGTATGTGACCCACAAAGAATGGATGGGATCTAGCTAAAATTATCTCCTGAAGCCCAGAAAAGAGGAGGGGAGCATTGGTAGAGGGCCTTATAAAGGGAATGGTCTCTAACAGAGGCACTGATTGAGCCACATATGCACTGGCAGTAAAAAGATTAAAGGCACAATCTGGGAAAGTCTTAAAGACTTGAATAACAGCAACCAATTCCACCAACTGTGCTGAGGAAAATTTGGTCTGAAACTTAGAGACCTGTCCACCTATATTAAAGGCCGCAACCCCAGAGGAGAATCCATCTGTAAAAATCAGTGATGCTTGAGGAATGGGGATGTTCTTAGTCACTTTAGGGAAGACCATCGCTTGGTGTTCAAGGAACTGGATAAGTTTGTCAGAGGGAGAGTGGTTATCTATCTTTCCCTGAATTGAAATACATTTAATAGCCCATTCATCTGAGGTCTGAAGTAGCCAACGAACTTGAGCGGCATCATAGGGAATGCTGACAAGGTCATGGTCTCTACCAAAGAGCTTCAGGGATGTCTCTCTTCCCATCCTTATGATCTGTGCCACCAAGGTAGGATAAACAGGTAGCACTTTAGGAGGGGTGGCGGGCAAATGAAGCCAATACAAAAGTTTAGTCTGTTACAACAATTCCATAGGGGCAAACATGGTGAGAAGAACCAATAGCCATAAGGGGAAGGTTGGAGAATAATAGGTAACAGTCTGTTGTTGAATGGCTTTCTCCACGAGCTTAAGGATGGAGGCGGCCTCAGGGGTTAAGGCATGGGGTGAGGAGGGGTCAGAATCTCCTTGAAGAATATCAAATAGAGGATTAAGTTCTCCAGTTGTTAATTTTAGATAGGGGTGCAACCAATTTATGTCTCCCAAGAGACGTTGAAAGTCATTAAGTGTTTGTAAGGAATCTTTTCTAAGTTCAATTTTTTGAGAGAGAAACTTAGAGGGGTGAAGCTCAAACCCTAAGAATAAATGTAGGGGCTGTAGCTGGACCTTCTCAGGGGCAACCTGCAGCCCGAGGCCTTGGAGGGCAGTTATCAACTCCTGGCCCACCCTGGGCAAGGTGGTCTTGTCAGGGCTAGCCAGAAGAATGTCATCCATATAATGAACAATATATAACTCAGGGTATTTAAGGTGAAAAGGGTCAATGGCCTGGGCCACAAACTTTTTTGGGGGGACTATTGGCCCTGCCTTGAGGCAGGACCCTCCACTGAATTCATGGAGATGGCCCAATGCAATTAACAACAGGAAGGCTACAGGCAAAACGTTTACAATCCTCTGGGTGTAAGGGGATGCAGAAAAAACTACCTTTAAAATAAATAACCACCTTATTGTAACTCTTAGTTATTGCCACGGGGGAGGGGAGGCCAGCCTGGAGGGCTCCCATTAGGACCATAGTCTTATTAATTTCTCTGAGGTCCTGGAGCAGTCTCCATCTGCCCCCTTTCTTTTGTATCACAAAATGGGTGTATTCCAAGGGGAAATGGAGGGTTCAATGTGGCCAGCATCTAATTGTTCCTGCGCCAACTGCATGGCCGCTAAAAATTTATGTTGAGGGAGGGACCATTGGTCGACCCAGACAGGGGAATCTGACTTCCAGGTTATCTTATCTGTCTTTCGTTCAGGGGGAGCAATGGTCCTTAAGAAAAATTTGAATCATAACCTTGTCCTGAGCGTGAGGTCTTTGGTGTAATAGCAATTGGGGTGGGGATCCCTTGGTTGCAACTGTCCAAGCCTTGTCCAGGGATGAACCCCTGGTCCAGCATCTGGTGGATAACAACTGCAGAGGGGCTAAACATAAGAACTCCCATTTGACTCAATATATCTCGACCCCATAAGTTTATAGGGAGGCCAGGTACAATGAATGGTTTAACATGTCCAGTATTACCCTCAGGATCCTCTCAAGTGAGCAACTGGGAGCTTTGAAGGGTGTTGGTGGACTGGCCAATGCCTTGAAGGTGAGTTAAAGAAGGCTGACAGGGCCAAGAGGAGGGCCAAGAGGCCCGTGAAATAACTCTGGAGTCTGCTCCTGAGTCAAGTATGCCCTCAAAGTTTTTGGCATTAAGTTTCAGTTTTAATTGTGGGCACTCTTGTGAGAGTCTTTAGACCCAATAGACATCAGAAAACTCAGGGGTGGAAGCACCCTGGGATGGGCCCAAGAAAGGTGTGGAGGTGTCTACTGGAAGGGGAAAGGCCTGTGCAAGGCACTGTCCCTGGCGAATGTGAAGGTGCCCTCTAGAACTTGTAGCCAATACTTTAATTTCTCCAGAGTAATCGTTATCAACGATTGAAGGGAAAATGGTAATGCCCTGGAGTGGGGCAGATGCTCTGCCCAAGATAAGATAATAAGTCTGGGGTGGGGGAGGCCCAAAGACACCATTAGGAATCATCAGAACTCCTCCTCCAGCTTCTAATATTGTATTGGAGGAGGCACAGAGGTCCAATCCTGCACTCCCTGGGGTAGCCCTACAGAGGGCTGTGGCTGGTTTGGGAGCTGTTTATGGAAGGTTTGATGTGGCCCTGCCTGGCTGTTTCCCGAGGCTGGCAGGAAGGAGACTGGCTAAGGGGTCTGGGTCTGGCTCCGCATCCCGTTTCCCTGAAGGGGAATGAGGGTTTGGCCAAAATATCAGTTTTGGAACGGCAGGCAGTAGCCCAATATTTGCCTAGCCTGCAGCGAGGGCAAGGGGTCATTGGAAGTGAATGCTCTCCCTTCCATTGAGGTGGAGGCTGAGCCATGGGTTTACCCTGAGGGCACTGTTTAGCAAAATGGCCCAGGTACCACATCTAAAACAGGTGGATACATTTGCCCCACCACTAGTAGCTGTAGTGGCCACTCCCACAACCAGATTGATGGCTTGTGAGACCTTCTTGGCAAAGGGATCTACATCCTTGCAGATATGAATCATCTCATCCAAATCTTTATTTTTATATTTAACTCAAAGGGCAGCCCTACAGGCAGAGTTAGCATTTTCATAAGCAAGCTGCTGAAGAAGTTTATTGTCTCCCTGGCCAGGTCACAAGGATCTCTCAGCTGCCTCCAGGAGGTGGGCAACAAATTCTGAAAATTATTCTTGATTGCCCTGAATGATCTTGGTCAAGGGGGAAAGGACAGAGCCTTTCATGGGAATGGCTCTCCAGGCACTCATAGCTGCTGAGGAAGACTGAGCCACAGGGATGTCCTTCTCACTGTTTACCACAAGGACATCCTCCCCACTGTGCACAACAAGGACATCCTCCCATGCACAACAGGAATGTCCTCACCCTTGTGCACCACAGAAACATCTTCCTGTGCACACCATGGATGTCCTCACCACTGTCTACCCCAGAGATGTTCTCTGCACAATCCACCACAGGGACATCATTCCCAATGTCTACCAAAGGGACATTCTCCTTTGCCCCAGAGAAACATCATCACCACTGTCCACCACAAGACATCCTGACCACTGTTCACCACAGGGACGTACTCCCCACTGTCCACCTAAGGGAAGTCCTCTCCACTGTTTACAGAAGGGACGTCCTTCCAACTATCCACCACAAGGGGTCCTTCCCACTGTCCACCAGAAAGACATCCTTCCAACTGTCTACCACAGGGACTTATTCCCCAGTTTAACCAAAAGGACGTCCTCCCCACTTTCCACCACAGGGATGTTTTCCACATGGTTCAACACAGGGGTGTCCTCACCAAGGTCCACTACAGGGACATCCTTCCTACTGTCCACCACAGGGAGGTCCTCCCCACTGTCCACAACATGGATGTCCTTCACACTGTAAAACAAAGAAAATTCCTTCCCACTGTCAACCACAGGGACGTCTTTCCATCTGTAGACTACATTGACATCCACGCTATTGTCCATCACAGGGAAGTCCTCGCAACCATCCTCCACAGGGAGGTCCTCCCCATAGTCCACCACACAGATGTCCTCCACAGTGTAATCCACAGGCATGTCCTCCTCATTGTGCACTACAGTGAAGTACTCACTACTATATACCACAGGGATGTCCTTCCCATTGACCACCTCAGTGACTACCTCCCCACTTTCCATCACAGGGATATCCTATACCCTGTCCACCACAGAAAAGTTCACGCTGCTGTCCACCACAGGGACATCCTTACCACTATTTACCACAGGGTCATCCTCACCAATGTCCACCAGTGGGAAATCCATCCCACTGTTCACCACAGGAACATCCTTTCCACTGTGCACCACAGGGACATTCTTCTGTGCATAACAGAAATGTTCTTACCACTGTCCATTGCAGAGATGTCTACTGCACTCTCCACTCCAGGCAAATACTTCCCACTGTCCACCAAAGAGATGTTTTCTTGTGCACTACAGGAACATCCTCCTCACTGTCCACAATGTTATCATCACCACTGTCCACCACAGTGATGTGCTACACTCTCCAAAACAGGGACATCATTCCCAAGGTCCACCAAAATAGTGTTTTCCTGTGCACCACAGAAACGTACTCCCCACTGTCCACCACAGGGATGTCCTTATCACTGTCCAGCACAGGAATCCCAACTATCCAACACAGAGTGCTCCTCTTCACTGTCCACCACAAAGATGTCCTTCCCACTGTCCACCACAGGGATGTCCTCCCAATTGTCCACCAGAGATATCCTTCCCACTGTGCACCACAAGGAGGTCTTTTCCAATGTCCACATAAGTGACATCCTTTTAAAAATCCACAACATAAACGTCTTTCTCACTTTCCAGAACAGGGATATCCTTCTTACTGTCTACCACAGGGAGGTCCTCTCTACTGTCCACCACAGTGATGTCCTTTCCATTGTCCACCACAGGGACATCCTCCTCACTGTCCAGCACAAGGTACATCCTTCCCACTGTCCAGCACAGAAACCACCACCCCACTGTCCACCACGAGAATGTACAACACTTGGTCAGCCACAGGGACATCCTGCCCAATGTTCACCACAGGGATGTTCTCACCAATGTCCAACATAGAGTTGTGCTCAGCACTCTTCACCACAGGGACATCTTTTTCCTGTCAACCACAAGACGTCCACTGGACTGTCCACCACAGAGATGTGTGCCCACTGTCCAAAACAGGGGCGTCCTTACCAATGTCCACACAGGGATGTGCTTTTCCATAGTTCAAAACAGAAATATCCCTTCTGTCTTCTCCTCTCTCTGGAAGCCCTTCTGCACTCTCCTCTCTCTGGTTGCCCTTCTGTTCTATCCTCTCTCTGGATATCCTTCTGTCTTCTCCTCTCTCTTGATGCCCTTCTGTTCTCTCCTCTTTCTGGATGCCCTTCTGTTCTCTCCTCTCTCTGGATGCCCTTATGTCTTTTCCTATCTCTAGATGCCCTTCTGTTTTCTCCTCTGTTGGGATGCCCTTCTGTTCTCTCCTCTCTCTGGATTCCCTTCTGTCTTCCCCTCTCTCTGGATGCCGTTCTATCCTCTCCTCTCTCTGGATGCCCTTCTGTCTTCTCCTCTTTCTGGATGCCCTTCTGTTCTCTCCTCTCTCTGGATTCCCTAGTTTTCTTCTCCTCTCTCTGGATGCCCTTCTGTCATCTCCTCTCTCTGGATGACCTTCTGACTTCTCCTCTCTCCTGATGCCCTTCTGTTCTCTCCTCTCTCCGAATGCCCTTCTGTTCTCTCCTCTCTCTGGATTCGCTTCTGTCTTCTCCTTCTCCGGATGCCCTTCTGTTCTCTCCTCTTTCTGGATGCCCTTCTGTTCTCTCCTCTATCTAGATACCCTTCTGTCTTCTCCACTCTCTGTATGGCCTTCTGTACTATTTTATGTGGATGCCCTATTTTCCTCTCCTCTTTCTGGATGCCCTTCGGCTCTCTCTTCTCTGTGGAGGAAATTCTGTCCTCTCCTCTCTCTGGATGCCCTTCTGTCGACTCCTATCCAACGATGCCCTTCTGTCTTCTCCTATTTCTGGATGCCATTCTGTTCTCTGCTCTCCCTAAATGACCTTCTGTCTTCCCCTCTCTCCCTATTCCCCTCTGTTCGCTCGTCTCTCCTGATGCCCTTCATTCCTCTTCTCTCTCTGGATGTCCTTCCCTCTTCTGCTCTCTCTGGATGGGCTTCTGTTCTCTCCTCTTTCTGGATTCTTTCCTGTACTCTCATCTCTGCACATGTGCTTCTGTTCTCTCTTCTCTGGGGATGTCCTTCTGTCCTCTCCTCTCTCTGGATGCCCTTCTGTCTTCTCCTTTCTCTGGTTGCCCTTCTGTGCTCTCCTCTCTCGGGATGCCCTTTTGTCCTCTCCTCTCTCTGGATACCCTTCTATTCTATCCTCTCTCTGCATGCCATTCTGTTCTCTCCTCTCTCTGGATGCCCTTGTGTCCTCTTCTCTCTCTGGATGCCCTACTGTTCTCTTTTCTCTCTGGATTCCCTTTTGTCTTCTCCTCTCTCTGGATGACTTTCTGTTCTCTTCTTTCCCTGGATGCTCGCTGTCCTCTCCTCTCTCAGGATGAGCATCTGTCCTCTTCTCCATCTAGATTCCTTCTCTCTTCTTTTCTTTCAAGATGCCCTTCTGTTCTCTCCTCTCTTTAGATACCCTTCTGGTCTCTCCTCTATCTAGATGCCCTTCTGTTCTCTCCTCTATGTAGATGCCCTTCTGTCTTCTCCTCTCTCTGTATGGCCTTCTTTACTCTTTTCTGTGGATGCCCTTCTGCCCTCTCCTCTCTCTGGATGCCCTTCTTTTCTCTCTTCACTCTGGAGGCCATACTGTCCTCTCCTCTATCTGGATACCCTTCTGTCTTCTCCTATCTCCCAATGCCCTTCTGTATTCTCCTCTTTCTGGATATCCTTCTGTTCTCTGATCTCTCTACATGCCCTTCTGTCCTCTATTGTCTCTGTATGCACTTATGTTCTCTCCTCTTTCTGGATTCTCTAATGTTCTATCACCTCTCTGAATATGATTCTGTTCTCTTTTCTCTTGGACTGTCCTTATGTCCTCTCCTCTCTCTGAATGCCCTTCTGTCTTCTCCTTCTCTGGATGCCCTTCTGTTCTATCCTCTCCCTGGATGCCCTTTTCTCCTCTCCTCTCCATGGATACCCTTCTGTCTTCTCCTCTCCCTTGGTGCCCTTCTGTTCTATCCTCTCTCTTGATGCCCTACTGTTCTCTCCTCTCCCAGGATGCCCTGGTGTCCTCTCTGGAGGCCCTTCTGATCTCTCCTCTCTCTGGAGGCCCTTCTGTTCTCTCCTCTCTCTGGATTCCCTTCTATCTTCTCCTCTCCCTTGATGCCCTTCTGTTCTATCCTCTCTCTTGATGCCCTTCTGTTCTCTCCTGTCTTTGGATTCCCTTCTATCTTCTCCTCTCTCTTGATGCCCTTCTGTTCTCTCTTCTTTCTGGATGTCCTTCAGCTCTCTCCTCTCTCTGGATGCCCTTCTGTTCTCTCCTCTCTCCGGATGCCCTTCTGTCTTCTCCTCTCTACCTATGCCCTTCTGTTCTCTCGTCTCTCCGGCTTTCCTTCTGTCTTCTCCTCTCTCTGGATGCCCTTCTGCTCTCTCCTCTCTCTGGAGGCCCTTCTGTCCTCTCCTCTCTCCAGATGCCCTACTCTCTCCTCATCTCTCTGGATGCCCTTCTGCTCTCTCCTCTCTCTGGATGACCTTATATTCTCTCTCCTGTCTCTGGATGTTCTTCTGTCTTCTCTGCTCTCTGGATACTGTTCTATTCTCTACTCTCCCTGGATGCCCTTCTGTTTTCTCTGCTCTCTGAATGCCCTTCTGTTCTCCTCTCTCTGTGGATGTGTTTCTGTCTTCTCCTCTCTCTGGAGGCCCTTCTGTTCATTCTTCTCTCTGGATGCCCTTCTGTCCTCTCTTCTCCCTAGATGCCGTTCTGTCCTCTTTTCTCTCTGGATGCCCTTCTCTTCTCTCTTCTCTCTGGATTCCCTGTTCGTCTTCTCCTCTCACTGGATGTAGGAAGCTGTGGTCAGTGGTTATAAGTTTGCCATTCCAAGATGGCGCTGGCCTCGTGTCCTCCCAGTAGTAAACAAGTAACTGCGCAGCTGTAAAGGCAGAAAGCCCGCCAAAGTCACTGGCCAATCCTGAGGCGTAATATTGGGTGGTGAGCGAACAGCCAATCAGAAGTCAATATGTCACTTTAGGGTGTATTTAAGTGGGGCCTCTTCCTGTCTTCACCCCTTCCGTGTTTTCCATGTTTGCTGTTACAGAGTAAAGCCTCTTTTGCAGTAACTACCCAAATTCTGCCTCTCGTGTTTCTCTCCCATGGGTGAGGGGGGACACGGGAGGTGCTGGAGCCGAAACCCTGGAGTTTCAAGGCAACGTGGAGGCCCCCAAGTTTTGGGGAGGGTTAAAAGACTACAGGATTCGAGGTACCTTTGGAAGATATGCCTGGGGTGGCGTTTGTGGCAAGCGGACTTAAACTCACCGCTGCCGCTCCACTAGCTAGCCTCTTGTTTGCATTGCATTTGTTTTTAACTTATGTGCATTGTGAGAAAGAGGGCCACTCTAGCATACCAGAACCAGGGTGTGTTAGCCGGCATCAAGCCATAGAGCTTGGACAGGAGAAACAGTCAAGGAAGTCTGGACAACAGAGGCAGTCCAAGGAGGCTGGTTATAGGAAAGAGTATTCAAGAGGAATAGGGGCCACTGCAGGGCCTATTAAAGTTAAGGAACATTCACCGGCTGGCGAAGAGAGACGGGAGTTCAGGGGGACCCCCCTGCACCCCTTTAAGGAGCTTGCGCCCACAGATCTTAGCAGCTCTGAGGAAAAAAGCATAGAGCAGGCAGCGGCTGCCTATACAAAAAACAACCGTGCTGAGATAAGAGTAAGAAAGCTAGCGGCTCGCTCGTGCTCGAGGGTCTCCTGCCTTGCTTCTCGGCTCGGGCTGTGGGAACAGAGATGCTGCAATGGGGCCCAGGTCAGACCGGTTGCAGGGGCGCCTGCACTCTGCTACGTGTGGCGACTTACAGCCCAGCAGAGCAAGGGAGCGTGGAGCGAAAGACAGGCAGAGGAGAAAGACAGTTTGCTCTGTGAAATGGCATACTGCCGGGAGACACACGGGGAGTGCCCCACGAGCTTAGAGCAAACAATGCCAGTGATAGAACAGATGATCTTTGAAAATGCCACAGCTGAATGCGGTTTGGCAAACACCCTTACCAACGCATGACTAGCGGCAGCTAATTTACAGAGGGCTGCTGTCCTTTTCCAAGGTCAGGAACGAGATAGGCCTGAGGCATGGCCAGGGAGGGGGGTTGTTTGTGCTTATTCCACGGGTGAAAACAATTCAATTTGGGTCCCTACGTGGCTGTTGCAGATTGTGAAGAATGAAGCTAGGTTGCAAGATTACGACCCTGATTATCCTGACACTGAAGTTCGATTTCTCGATAAGTATACCACTGTGGGACATAATTAGATTTTGGCCTGTTCCCTTGCCAGTATATTCAAATACTGAAGTACTGCCCATTGTTTTAAGCTATTGAATGTTACTTGGTTGCCCTGGCCTCAGGCACATGCGCTGACAGCCTGGGTCATAAATGCTACAAGCTTTCCATTAGATTTTACACTTTGTTTTGTGGCAGCAAACTTTATAACATAAAGGTAATCCACTTGGTGTTGATTTGAGAGAAAATAGATTGCTTACATCGTTAAAGATTGGTTTTTTGATTTGCGTATGTTTATAGAGAAAAGACACAACACGTGTCTTTTAAAGTTTACAGTTTAAATTTAAGGTTTTAAGGTAAAATCAAAACCACACAATTCGGTGTAGCCAAGCCTTAGAGAGCAGGCAGAGGGAGGTTAAGCACATTTACATTAGAATTAAGAAAATGCAGGCTGCGCTGTAGAAGCTCAGGTGTTAAACACTCCTTTTGTTCTGAGTCTTCAAACCAGGCCCTAGAAATGTGCTTAAGGGAATTTGTCTTTTGTCCTCATTGTTTCTTGTGAGAGGAGGGGTAAACCTAGACCCAAAGACTTTACAACAGTCTGTGGGCTAAAAGTTATGTTTATGCTACAGAAATTAAAATTATGCCTGCTTCACTCCATGAGTATAGCTGTGCCTGCTGATAGAGTATGGTTCAGGTTGTTTTAATTCCTCTGCATTTGGAGTTGTTGAGGATGTGAGGCTTTGGATTCCTCTAATATATGTAACAATTATTAGAGAATAAGATTGGCTTTTATCCGATATTCTCATTGGACTAAAAAAGATTGGTTATGAAATTAATTCAAAATAAAGTTCAAATTTAAGATTTATACAGCCTAACTTGCCTACGCCAGCTGCCATTTCAATAAATGCTTATATAAAAGATGTTTTTCTTTTACCATCTCTTTACATTTCTGATAAAGGTGAAAGATTTACAGGTAGTAAATTTATTCATAATTTTTAAGAGCCCATAAAGCGATATTTGTTAGAAATAATTGCTTCAGAAAATGATTAATTGTTTTACATTTTATATATACAAATATTGTTATTGCTTTAATACAAAAAATTAAGATGTTAAATCTTTTGGTGTGTATTATTCATTGTGTGATACTTTATTAGTAGATTTCTCTAAAGAAGTTTTTTCTGCAAGCCATTGCTCCAATATAACGAGCTTTAAAAATTTTTAGAGTACTTGTTACTCCAAAAAAGGATTCAAAGACAGTGTCTTTCAATATTTGAGACATTTTGGGCTAGAGAAAAGGCTAGATTTAATTTAAAATATAAAGGCTGAACTCCCAGCAACCACATGGTGGCTCACAACCATTTGTGGTGGGGATCTAACGCCATCTTCTGGCTTGTGAGTGTACATGCAAAAGGAAAATGGTTTACTTTTAATCTTGATTTGCTCTTAGTGATTTTTAAAAGTTGTTAAGAGATATTATTTGGCTAAAACCTCATTTTAAGCTTATCATAGGAGGATTTAAACCTCTGTTTGATATTTTCAAAGGGATGCAAGTCCTAAATTAAATCATATGTGTATCTTCTTGAGTTTATCCTGCTTCAACACAATTAAATTATGTGTTGTAGCCACTGTTTAGAATGTTAAAAAGGGTGTATCTGCCTTTGTCTTGTTGAATGGTATGCTTCATGAAGTACAATATGTTTCGGCTATAAGATTTAATATCTCTAGCCATTTGAATAACATTAAAATTAATAAGGTGTTTTAGGAATGCATCTGCACAACCAGTGTTGGTGTGTGTGGACCCTCCATTTTTCTTTATGTTATCCAACTTTCAGAATAATTCTGATATCTTGGATTGTAAGAATGTTACATGCCTTTTGGCACAATGTTGGAATGCATCATTAGACCTAGCCATGGTTAATCAAGTTACAGCAGCTACTGTTGTTAATCAAATTTCAGAAAAGGCCTCTAAGGCTTTGACCATTCCACAGAAAATGGATGCATATCAGACATTCTGTTGGTCAATCAGAGAGTTGATTTGCTCCAAGCCCATGTGGAGCAGCTCACGGATGTGGTTCAAATGAGCTGTGTGTCAGCATCCCCACATCCAGGTATTACTCCTCTGAGATTTGTAAATGATACATTTATTCAAAGCCATAATCTTTCTGCTTATTTAAAGGAGAATTGGACTGGGGAGCTGGACCTGGTGCAGTAGCAATTGCAAATCCGGATCTTGAGCCTTGATGGAGCACAGATGGACCCTGTTTCCCTTGGCGATTTTACCTCTTGAATTTCTTCTGCTTTTTTTTCTTTCTTTCTTAAGAGTGGGGTTAGGCCTGTTTGGTACAGCCCTATGTTGTGGATTAGTGTTCATGTATGGTTGGTCTGTAAGCTAAGAGCCCAGCAAAAACGTGACAAGGTCGCTAACGCCAAAGCACTCGCAGCCTTGGAGCAAGTGTCTCTCCCTGAAATTTGACTATCTAGGCTAAGAAAGTAGCCGATGACTGAGACCCTCAGTCGATGCACCCCAAGGGTTCAGCCCATTGCACTGGGTCGATGAGAGGTCTAAGTCCAGCCAGCCCTTTCCTAAATAACTGTGGTAACTGAATAGTAGGTTGACAGCCCTTGCACTCCTGGGAGCTATACTCCATTGCACAGGGACGGTTGTCAATTCCTCTTTACATCCCCTTAGCCCTTGCACCCAAAGGACTTGTTTCCATTGCACCTGGAAGGGTAAGAGAGAATCTTCAGGCTATAAGCTCTTGATCGATTATTCCCCCAAGATGGAATTTGCTTCATAGGGTTTGATTTCGAATCTTGATTGGTACTGCTCTTAATGGGCAATATGCTGTTTCATATTAATAATTTAAACAGGGAGAGATGTAGGAAGCCGTGGTCAGTGGTTATACATTCACCATTCCAAGATGGCGCTGGCCTCATGTCTTCCCAGTAGTAAACAAGTAACTGTGCAGCTGCAAAGGCAGAAAGCCCGCCAAAGTCACTGGCCAATCCCAAGGCGCAATATTTGGTGGTGAGTGAACAGCCAATCAGAAGTGAATAAGTCACTCTAGGGTGTATTTAAGTGGGGCCTCTTCCTGTCTTCACCCCTTCCGCGTTTTCCACATTTGCTGTTACAGAGTAAAGCCTCGTTTGCAGTAACTACCCAAATTCTGCCTCTCGTGTCTCTCTCCCATGGGTGAGGGGGGACACGGGAGGTGCACAGAACAGCTGGATGCCCTTCTATTCTCCTCACTCTCTATATGCCCTTCTGTCCTCTATTCTCTCTGGATGCCTCTCTGTTCTTTCCTCTCACTGATGACATTCTGTCCTGTCCTCTCTCTGGATGCCTGTCTTCTCTCTCCATATACCCTTCAGTCCTCTTCTCTCTCTGCATATCCTTCAGTCTTCTGCTTTCTCTGGATGGGCTTCTGTTCTCTCCTCTTTCTGGATTATCTAATGTTCTATCATCTCTCTGAATGGGCTTCTGTTCTCTCTTCTTTCGGGATATCCTTATGTACTATCGTCTCTCTGAATGCCCTTCTGTCTTCTCCTTTCTCTGGAGGACCTTCTGTTCTATCCTCTCTCTGGATGCCATTAGTCCTCTCCTCTCTATGGTTACCTTTATACTCCTCTCTCTAGATGCCCTTCTGTGTTCTCCTCTCCCCGGATGCCCTTCAGTCCTCTTTTCTCTCTGGATGTCCTTCACTCTTCTGTTCTCTCTGGATGGGCTTCTGTTCTCTCCTCTTTCTGGATTCTCTCCTGTTCTCTCATCACTATGGATGCGCTTCTGTTCTCTTTTCTCTCCGGATGTCCTTCTGTCCTCTCCTCTATCTAGATGCCCTTCTGTATTCTCCTTTCTATGGCTGACCTTCTGTTCTCTCCTCTCTCTGGATGCCCTTTTGTCCTCTCTCTCTGAATACCCTTCTGTTCTATCCTCTCTCTGGATGCCCTTCTGTTCTCTCCACACTCTGTATGCCCTTGTGTACTCTTCTCTCTCTGGAAGCCCTTCTGTCTTTTCCTATCTCACGATGCCCTTCTGTCTTCTCCTCTTTCTGGATACCCTTCTGTTCTCTGCTCTCTCTACATGCCCTTCTGTCCTCTATTCTCTCTGGATGCCCTTATGTTCTCTTCTCTTTCTGGATTCCCTTCTGTCTTATCTTGCTGGATGCCCTTCAGTTGTCTTCTCCCTCTGGATGTCCTTCAGTCTTCTGTCTCACTGGATGGGCTTCTGTTCTCTCCTATTTCTGGATTCTCTAATGTTCTATCGTCTCTCTTAATGTGCTTCTGTTCTCTCTTCTCTCGGGATGTCCTTATGTCCTCTCCTCTCTCTTGATGCCCCTTTGTTCTCTCCTCTCTCTGGATGCCCTTGTGTCCTCTTCTCTCTCTGGATGCCCTTCTGCTCTCTCCTCTCTCTGGATGCCCTTCTGTTCTCTCCTCTCTCTGTATTACCTTCTGTCTTCACCTCTCTCTTGATGTCCTTCTGTTCTATCTTCTTTCTGGATGCCATTCTGTTCTCTCCTCTATCTGGATGTCCTTGTGTCCTCTTCTCTCTCTGGATGCCCTTCGGCTCTCTCCTATCTCTTGCTGCCCTTCTGTTCTCTCCTCCCTCTGCAATCTCTTCAATCTTCTCCTCTCACTTAATGACCTTCTGTTCTCTCTTCTTTCTGGATGCCCTTCTGTTCTCTACTCTCTGTCCGCATGCCCTTCTGTCTTCTCCTCTCTCCCTATGCCCGTATTTCCTCTCCTCTGTCTGGATGCCCTTCTGTCTTCTCCTCTATCTGGATGCCCTTTGTTCTCTCCTCTCTCTGGATGCCCTTCTGACTTCTCCTCTCTCCCTATGCCCTTCTGTTCTCTTTTCACGACAGCTTCCCTTCTGTCTTTTCCTCTTTCTGGATGCCGTTCTGTTCTCTCTTCTCTCTCGATGCCCTTCTGTCTTCTCCTCTCTCTGGATGCCCTTCTGTCTTCTTCTCTATCCCTATACCCTTCTCTTCTCTTGTCTTTCCAGCTTCCCTTCTGTCTTTTCCTTCCCCTGGATATCCTTCTGTTCTCTCCGCTGTCCAGATGCTCTTCTGTCTTCTCCTATCTTGGATGCCCTTCTGTTTTCTCCTCTTTCTGGATGCCCTTCTGTTCTCTACTCTTTTTAGATGCCCTTCTGCTCTCTCCTCTCTCTGGATGCCCTTCAGTTCTCTCCTCTCTCTGGATTCCCTTCTGTCTTCTCCTCTCTCTGGATGTCGTTTTATCCTCCATCTGGATGCCCTTTTGTCTTCTCCTTTCTCTGCTTGCCCTTCTGTTCTCTCCTCTCTGGATGCCATTTTGTCCTCAATTCTCTCTGTATACCCTTCTGTTCTCTATGCTCTCCAGATGTTCTTCTGTCTTCTCCTCTCTCTGGATGCCCTTCTGTTCTCTCCTCTCTGGGGTTGGCCTTCTCTGTTCACCTCTCTCTGGATGCCCTTCTGTTCTCTACTCTCTCTTGATGCCCTTCTGTCTTCTCCTCTGTACGGATGCCGTTTAGCTCTCTCCTCTCTCTGGATGCCCTTCTATTCTCTCCTGTCTCCTGATGCCTTTCTGACTTCTCCTCTCTATGGATGTTCTTCTGTCTTCTCCTCTCTCTGGATGCCGTATGTTCTCTCCTCTCTCGGGATTCCCTTCTTCCATCTCCTCTCTCTGGATGCCCTTATGTCTTATCCTCCCTCTGGATGCCTTTCTGTCCTTTCCCCTCTCTGCATGCCCTTCTGTCTTCTCCTCTCTCCCTATTCCCTTCTGTTCACTCAGCTCTCTGGCTTCCCTTCTGTCTTCTTCTCTCTCTAGATGCTGTTCTGTTCTCTCCTCTCTCTGGATGCCCTTCTACCCTCTCCTCTCTCTGTATGCCCTTCTGTTCTCTCCTCTCTCCGGATGCCCTACTGTCTTCTTCTCTCTATGGGTGCCCTTCTGCTCACTCCTTTCTCTGAATGCCCTTATGTTCTCTCCTCTCTGTGGATGTGTATCTGTCTTCTTCTCTCTCTGGATGCCCTTCTGTTCTTTCCTCTGTCTGGATGCCCTTCTGTCCTCTCCTCTCCATGGATGCTTTTCTGTCTTCTTCTCTCTCTTGATGGCTTTCAGTTCTCTCCTCTGTCTGGATCCATTTTGTCCTTTCCTCTCTCTGGATGCCTTTCTTCACTCTGCTCTCTCTGGATGTCCTTCTGTTCTCTCCTCTTTCTGGATGCCCTTGTGTCCTCCTCTCTGTCTGGATGCCCTTCTGCTCTCTCCTCTCCCTTAATGCCCTATGTTCTCTACTCTCTTTGGATTTTCTTCTATCTTCTTCTCTCTCTCGATGCCCTTCTGTTCTCTCTTCTTTATGGATGCCCTTCGGTTTTCTCCTCTCTCTGAATTCCCTTCTGTCTTCTCCTCTGTACGGATGCCGTTTAGCTCTCTTCTCTCCCTGGATGCCCTTCTGTTCTCTCCTCTCTCCACAAGCCCTTCTGTCTTCTCCTCTCTATGGATATCCTTCTGTTTTGTCCTCTACGCATGCCCTTCTGTCTTCTCCTCTCTATGGCTGCCCTTCAGTACTCTCCTCTCTCTGGATGCCCTTCTGTCTTCTCCTTTGTCTGGATGCCCTTCTGTCTACTCCACTTTCCCTATGATCTTCGGTTCTCTAGTATCCCTGGCTTCCCTTCTGTCTTCTTCTCTCTCTGGATGCCGTTGTGTTCTCTCCTCTCTCTGGATGCCCTTCTATCTCCTCCTCTCCCTGGATGCCCTTCTGCTCTCTCCTTTCTCTGTATGCACTTCTGTTCTCTCCTCTCTCCGGATGCCCTACTGTCTTCTTCTATCTCTGGATGCCCTTCTGCTCTCTCCTCTCTCTGGATGCCCTTATGTTCTCTCCTGTCTCTGGATGTTCTTCTGTCTTCTCTGCTCTCTGGATACTCTTCTATTCTCGACTCTCCATGGATGCCCTTCTGTTTTCTCTGCTCTCTGAATGTCTTTCTTTTCTCCCCTCTCTGTGGACGTTTTTCTGTCTTCTCCTCTCCCTGGATGCCCTTCAGTTGTCTCCTCTGTCTGGATGTCCTCTGTCCTCAACTCTCCATGGATGCCTTTCTGTCTTCTCCTCTCTCTTGCTGGCTTTCTGTTCTCTCCTCTATCTGGATCCATTCTGTCCTCTCCTTTCTCTGAATGCCCTTCTTCACTCTCCTCTCTCTGGATGCCCTTCTGTCCTCTTTTTTCTTACTCTTCTGTTCTCCTCTCTCTGTGGATGTGTTTCTGTCTTCTCCTCTCACTGGATGCCCTTCTGTTCTCTCCTCTCTCTGGATGCCCTTCTGACCTCTTCTCTCCATGGATGCCTTTCTGACTTCTCCTCTCTCTTGATGGCTTTCTGTTCTCACTTCTCACTGAATCCATTATGTCATCTCCTCACACTGGATGCCCTCCTTCACTCTTCTCTCTCTGGATTCCCTGTTTGTCTTCTCCTTTCGCTGGATGCCCTTCTCTTCTCTACTCTCTCTAGATGCCCTCTGTACTCTATTCTCTCTGGATGCCTCTCTGTTCTCTCCTCTCTCTGTTTGGCCTTCTGTTCTCTCCTCTCACTGGACGCCCTTCAGTCCTTTTCTCTCTCTGAATGCCCTTCTGTCTTCTCTCTCTGGATGCTCTTCAGTCCTCTTCTCTCTCTCTGGATGCCCTTCTGTACTCTTCTCTCTCCGGATGACTTTCTGTCTTATCCTCTCTCTGGAAGCCCTACTGTCCTCTCCTCTCTCCATATGCCTTTCTGTCTTCTCTTTTCTCTCTAGTTTCCCTTCTGTTTTCCCCCTCTCACTGGATTTCCGGTTTGACTTCTCCTCTTGCTGGATGCCCTTTTCTTTATTCCGCTCTCTAGATGCCCTTCTGTCCTCTATCCTCTCTTGATGCCTCTCTGTTCTCTCATCTCTCTTGATGCCCTTCTTCACTCTCCTCTCTCTGGATGAACTTTTGTCCTCTCTTTACCCTGGATGCCCTTCTGTCCTCTTTTCTCTCTGGATGCCCTTCTGTTATCTCGTCTCTCTGTATTCCCTGTCTGTCTTCTCCTCTCGCTAGATGCTTTTCTCTTCTCTAATCTCTCTAGATGCCCTTCTGTCCGCTATTCTCTCTGGATGCCTCTCTGTTCTCTCTTCTCTCTTGATACCCTTCTGTTCTCTCCTCTCTCTGGATGCTCTTCTGTTCCCTCCTCTCTCTGGATTCCCTTCTGTCTTCTCCTCTCTCTTGAAGCCATTTTGTACTATCCTCTTTCTGGATGCCCTTCTGTTCTCTCCTCTTTCTGGATGCCCTTGTGTCCTCTACTCTCTCTGGATGCCCTTCTGCCCACTCCTCTCTCTGGATGCCCTTTTGTTCTCTCCTCTCTCTCTGTTCCCTTCTGTCTTCTCCTCTCTCTTGATTGCCCTTCTTTTCTCTCCTTTTTCTGGAAGCCCTTCTTTCCTCTCTTTTCTCTGGAATCCATTCTTCTCTCTCCTGTCTCTGGATGCCCTTCTGTCCTCTCTTCTCCGTGGATGCCCTTCTGTCCTCTTTTCTCTCTGGATGCCCTTCTGTTTTGTCCTCTCTCTGGATTCCCTTTTAGTCTTCTCCTCTCGCTGGATGCCCTTCTCTTCTCTCCTCTCTCTAGATGCCCTTCTGTCCTTTATTCTCTCTGGATGCCTCTCTGTTCTCTCGTCTCTCGGGATGTCCTTCTGTGCTCTCCTCTCTCTGGATGCCCTTCATTCCTCTCCTCTCTCTGGGTGACCTTCTGTATTCTCCTCTCTCTCTATGCCTTTCTGTTCTCTCGTCTCTCCCGATGCCGTTTTGTTTTCTCCTCTCTCTGGATGCCCGATAATTTTCTCCTCACTCTGGAAATACTTCTGTCTTCCTTTCTCTCTAGATTCCCATCTATTCTCTGCTCTCACTGGATGACATTCTCTCCTCTCCTCTCTCTGGATGTCCTTCTGTTCTCTCCTTCTCTCTGGATTCCCTTCTGTCTTCTCCTCTCTCTTGATGCCCTTTTGTTCTATCCTCTTTCTGGATGTCTTCTGTACTCTCCTCTTTCTGGATGCCCTTGTGTCCTCTCCTCTCTCTGGATGCTCTTCTGACCTCTCCTCTCCATGGATGCTTTTCTGTCTTCTCCTCTAGCTTGATGGCTTTCTGTTCTCTCATCTCTTTGGATCTATTCTGGCCTCTCCTCTCTCTGGATGCCCTTCTTCACCCTCCTCTTTCTAGATGGCCTTCTGTCCTCTCTACTCACTGGATCCCCTTCTGTCCCCGTTTCTCTCTGTATGCCTTTCTGTTCTCTCCTCTCTCTGAATTCCCTGTTTGTCTTCTCCTCTTGCTGGATGCGCTTCTCTTCTCTCCTCTCGCTAGATGCCTTTCTGTCCTCTCGTCTCTCTGGATGCCCTTCTGTGCTCTCCTCTCTCTGGATGCCCTTCTGTCCTCTCCTCCCTCTGTATGCCCTTCTGTCTTCTCCTCTTTCTCTATGCCCTTCTGGCTCCTTCTCTCTCCGGATGCCCGACAATTTTCTCCTCACTCTGGATATCCTTCTGTCTTCTCTTCTCTCTAGATGCCGTTCAGTTGTCTCCTCTCACCGGATGCCATTCTGTCCTCTCTTCTCTCTGGATGCCCTTCTGTATTCTCTCTCTGTATGTCCTTAAGTCTTCTGCTCTCTCTGGATAAGCTTCTTTTCTCTTCTCTTTCTGGATTCTGTGATGTTCTATCATCTCTCTGAATGTGCTTCTGTTCTCTCTTCTCTCTGGAAGTCCTTATGTCCTCTCCACTCTGTGAATGCCCTTCCGTCTTCTCCTTTCTCTGGATGCCCTTCTGTTCTATCCTCTCTCTAGATGCCCTTTCGTCCTCTCCTCTCTATGGATACCCTTGTGTTCCCTCCTCTCTCTTGATGCCCTTCTGTTCTCTCTTCTTTCTGGATGCCATTGTGTCCTCTTCTCTCTCTCAATGCCCTTCTACTCTCTCCTCTCTCCCTATGCCCTTCTGTCCTCTTCTCTCTCTGGATGCCCTTCTTTCTTCTTTATCTCTGGATGCCCTTTGTTCTCTCCTCTCTTGGGATGCCATTCTTCCCTCTCCTTTATCTGGATGCTCTTCAGACTTCTCCTCCCTCTGGATGCCCTTCTGTCCTCTCCTCTTTCTGGATGCTTTTCTGTCTTCTCCTCTCCCTGGATGCCCTTCTGTCATCTCCTCTCCCTGGATGCCCTTCTGTTTCCTCATCTCTCCTGCTTCTTTTCTATCTTCTCTTCTCTCTGGATACTGTTCTGTTCTCTCCTCTCCCCGGATGCCCTACTGTCTTCTTCTCTCTATGGATGCTCTTCTACTCTCTCCTCTCTCTGGATGCCCTTATGTACTCTCCTGTCTCTGGGTGTTCTTCTGTCTTCTCTGCTCTCTGGAAACTGGTCTATTCTCTACTCTCCCTGGATGCCCTTCGGTTTTCTCTGCTCTCTGAATCCCCTTCTGTTCTCCCCTCTCTGTGGATGTGTTTCTGTCTTCTCCTCTCTCTGGATGCCCATCTATTCTCTCTGCTTCTGAATGCCCTTCTGTCCTTTCCTCTCCATGGATGCCTTTTTGTCTTCTCCTCTCTCTTGCTGCCATTCTGTTTTCTCCTCTCTCTGGATCCATTCTGTCTTCTCCTCTCTTTGGATGTCCTTCTTCAGTCTCCTTTCTCTGGATGCCCTTCTGTCCTCTCTTCTCCCTGGATGTCCTTCTGTCCTCTTTTCTCTCTGGATTCCCTTCTGTTCTCTCCTCTCTCTGGATTCCCTGTTTGTCTTCTCCTCTCTCTGGATTCCTTTCTCTTCTCTCCTCTCTCTAGATGCCCTTATGTCCTCTATTCTCTCTGGATGCCTCTCTGTTCTCTCGTCTCTCTGGATGTCCTTCTGTGCTCTACTCTCTCTGGATGCCCTTTTGTCCTCTCCTCCCTCTGGATGCCCTTCTGTCTTTTCCTCTCTCCCTATGCCCTTCTGTTCATTCATCTCTCCCGATGCCCTTCTGTCTTCTCCTCTCTCTGGATGCCCCACAATTTTCACCTCACTCTGGTTATCCTTCTGTCTTCTCTTCTGTCTAGATGCCCTTCTGTTCTCTCCTCTCACTGGATGCCATTCTGTACTCTCCTCTCTCTAGATGCCCTTCTCTACTCTCTCTCTGGATACCCTTCAGTCCTCTTCTTTCTCTGGATGTCCTTCAGTCTTCTGGTCTCTCTGGATAAGCTTCTGTTCTCTTCTCTTTCTGGATTATCTAATGTTCTATCATCTCTCTGAATGTGCTTCGGTTCTCTCTTCTCTTGGGATGTCCTTATGTCCTCTCCTCTCTCTGAATGCTCTTCTGTTTCTTATTTCTCTGGATGCCATTCTGTTCTATTCTCTCTCTGGATGCCCTTTTGTCCTCTCCTCTCTATGGATACCCTTCTGTTCTCTCTTCTTTCTGGATGTCCTTCTGTTCTCTCCTCTCTCTGGATGCCCTTCTGTCTTCTCCTCTCTACTGATGCCATTTAGCTTGCTCCTCTCTCTGGATTCCCTTCTGTTCTCTCCTCTCTCAGGTTGCCTTTCTCTCTTCATCTCTCTCTGAATGCCCTTCTTTTCTCCCCTCTAGGTAGATGTGTTTCTGTCTTCTCCTCTTTCTGGATGCCCATCTGTTCTCTCTGCTCTCTGAATGCCCTTTGTCCTCTCCTCTCCATGGATGCGTTTTTGTCTTCTCCTCTCTCTTGATGGCTTTCTGTTCTCTCCTCTCTCTGGATCCATTCTGTCTTCTCCTCTCTCTGGATGCCCTTCTTCACTCTCCTCTCTCTGGATGCCCTTCTGTCCTCTCATCTCCCTGGATGTCCTTTTGTCCTCTTTTCTCTCTGGATTCCCTTCTGTTCTCTCCTCTCTTTGGATTCCCTGTTTGTGTTCTCCTCTCGCTGGAGTTTCTTCTCTTCTCTTCTCTCTCTAGATGCCCTTCTGTCCTCTATTCTCTCTGGATTCCCCACTCTTCTCTCGTCTCTCTGGATGCCCTTCTGTGCTCTACTCTCTCTGGATGACCTTCTGTCCTCTCTTCTCTCTGGATGCCCTTCTGTCTTCTCCTCTCTCCCTATGCCCTTCTGTGCTTTCATCTCTTCCGATGCCCTTTTGTTTTCTCCTCTCTCTGGATGCCCAACAATTTTCTCCTCAATCTGGATATCCTTCTGTCTTCTCTTCTGTCTAGATACCCTTCTGTTCTCTCCTCTCAGTGGATGCCATTCTGTACTCTCCTCTCTCTGGATGCCATTCAGTAATCTCTCTCCAAATGCCCTTCAGTTCTCTTCTCTCTCTGGATGTTCCTCAGTCTTCTGCTGTCTCTGGATGCCCTTCTGTCTTCTCCTCTTTCTGAATTCTCTGATGTTCTATCATCTCTCTGAATGTGCTTCTGTTCTCTCCTCTCTCGGGATATCCTTATGTCCTCTCCTCTCTCTGAATGTGCTTCTGTCTTTCCTTTCTCTGGATGCCCTTTGTTTTCTCCTCTCTCGTGATGCCCTTCTTCCCTCTCCTCTCTCTGGATGCCCTTCTGTCTTTTCATCCCTCTGGATGCCCTTCTCTACTCTCCTCTCTCTGGATGCCCTTCTGTCTTCACCTCTGTCTGGATGCCCTTCTGTTCTCTCGTCTCTCTGGCTTCCCTTCTGTCTTCTGCTCTCTCTGGATGCTGTTCTTTTCTCTCCTCTCTCCGGATGCCCTACTGTCTCCTCATCTCTCTGGTTCCTCTTCTGCTCTATCCTCTCTCTGGAACCCCTTATGTTCTCTCCTGTCTCTGGGTGTTCTTCTGTCTTCTCTGCTCTCTGGATACTGTTCTATTCTCTACTCTCCCTGGATGCCCTTCGGTTTTCTCTGCTCTCTGAATCCCCTTCTGTTCTCCCCTCTCTGTGGATGTGTTTCTGACTTCTCCTCTCTCTGGATGCCCTTCTGTTTTCTCCTCTCTCTGGATTCCCTTCTGTCCTCTCCTCTCCATGGATGCCTTTCTGTCTTCTCCTCTCTCTTGATGGCTTTCTGTTCTCTCCTCTCTCTTGATCAATTCTGTCCTCTCCTCTCTCTCAATGCCCTTCTTCACTCTCCTCTCTCTGGATACCCTTCTGTCCTCTCTTCTCCCTGGATGTCCTTCTGTCCTCTTTTATTTCTGTATTCCCTTCTGTTCTCTCCTCTCTCTGGATTCCCTGTTTGTCTTCTCCTCTCGCTGGATGCCCTTCTCTTCTCTCCTCTCTCTAGATGCCCTTCTGTCCTCTATTCTCTCTGGATGCCTCTCTGTTCTCTCATCTCTCTGGATGCCCTTCTGTGCTCTACTCTTTCTGGATGCCCTTCTGTCCTCTCTTCTCTCTGGATGCTCTTATGTCTTTTCCTCTCTCCATAGGCTCTTCTGTTCTTTCATCTCTCCCAATGCCCTTCTGTCTTCTCCTCTCTCTGGATGCCCCACAAGTTTCACCTCACTCTGGTTATCCTTCTGTCTTCTCTTCTGTCAAGATGCCCTTCTGTTCTCTCCTCTCACTGGATGCCCTTCTTCCCTCTCCTCTCTATGTATACCCTTCTATCCTCTCTCTCCAGATGCCCTTCAGTCCACTTCTCTCTCTGGATGCCCTTCAGTCATCTGTTCTCTCTGAATGGGCTTCTGTTATATCATTTCTGGATTCTCTAATGTTCTATCATCTCTTTGAATGTGCTTCTGTTCTCTCTTCTCTCTGGATGTCCTTATGTCCTCTCCTTTCACTGAATGCCCTTCTGCTCTCTCCTTTCTCTTGATGCCCTTCTGTTCTCTACTCTCTCTGGATTCCCTTCATCTCTCTCCTCTCTCTTGATGCCCTTCTGTTCTCTCTTCTTTCTGGATGCCCTTCTGTTCTCTCCTCTCTCTGGATGCCATTCTATCTTCCCCTCTCTATGGATGACGTTTAGCTCTCTCCTCTCTCTGGATGCCCTTCTGCTCTCTCCTCTCTCTGGATGCCCTTATGTTCTCTGCTCTCTTTGGATGTTCTTCTGTCTTCTCTGCTCTCTGGATACTGTTCTATTCTCTACTCTCCCTGGATTCCCTTCTGTTTTCTCTGCTCACTGAATGCCCTTCAGTTCTCCCCTCTCTGTGGATATGTTTCTGTCTTCTCTCTCTGGATGCCCTTCTTTTCTCTCCTCTCACTGGATGCCCTTCTGATCTCTCCTCTCCATGGATCCATTCTATCTTCTCCTCTCTCTTGATGGCTTTCTGTTCTTTCCTCTCGCTGGATCCATTCTGTCCTCTCTTTTCTCTGGATGCCATTCTTCACTCTCCTCTCTCTGGATGCTCTTCTGACCTCTCCTCTCCATGGATGCTTTTCTGTCTTCTCCTCTGTCTTGATGGCTTTCTGTTCTCTCCTGTCTTTGGATCTATTCTGGCCTCTCCTCTCTCTGAATGCCCTTCTTCACTCTCCTCTCTCTAGATGTCCTTCTGTCCTCTCTTCTCCATGGATCCCCTTCTGTCCTTTTTTCTCTCTGGTTTCCCTTCTGTTCTCTTCTCTCTCTGGATTCCCTGTTTGTCTTCTCCTCTCGCTGGATGCCCTTTTCTTCTCTCCTATCTCTAGATGCCCTTCTGTCCTCTAGTCTCTCTGGATGCCTCTGTCCTCTCATCTCTCTGGATGCCCTTCTGTGCTCTCCTCTCTCTGGATGCCCTTCTGTCCTCTCCTCTCTCTGGATGCCCTTCTGTCTTCTCCTCTCTCCCTATGCCCTTCTGTTTTCTTGTCTCTAATGATGCCCTTCTGGCTCCTTCTCTCTCTGGATGCCTGACAATTTTCTCCTCACTCTGGATATCCTTCTGTCTTCTCTTCTGTCTAGATGCCCTTCTGTTGTCTCCTCTCACTGGATGCCATTCTGTACTCTCCTCTCTCTGGATGCCCTTCAGTAATCTCTCTCCAGATGCCCTTTATTCTTCTTCTCTCTCTGGATGTCCCTCAGTCTTCTGCTCTCTCTGGGTGCCCTTCTGTCTTCTCCTCTTTCTGGATCTCTTATGTTCTATCATCTCTCTGAATGTGCTTCTGTTCTCTCCTCTCTCGGAATATCCTTATGTCCTCTCCTCTCTCTGAATGCCCTTCTGTCTTTCCTTACTCTGGATGCCCTTTGTTCTCTCCTCTCTTGGGATGCCCTTCTTCCCTCTCCTCTCTCTGGATGCCCTTCTGTATTCTCCTCACTCTGGATGCCATTCTGTCTCCTCCTCTCTCTGGATGCCCTTCTGTCTTCTCCTTTCTCTGGATGCCCTTCTGTTCTCTCGTCTCTCTGGCTTCCCTTCTGTCTTCTCCTCTCTCTGGATGCCGTTCTGTTCTCTCCTCTCTCCGGATTCCCTACTGTACTCTTCTCTCTCTGGATGCCCTTCTGCTCTCTCCTCTCTCTGGAAGCCCTTATGTTCTCTCCTGTCTCTTGGTGTTCTTCTGCCTTCTCCGCTCTCTGGATACTGTTCTATTCTCTACTCTCCCTGGATGCCCTTTGGTTTTCTCTGCTCTCTGAATGCCCTTCTGTTCTCCCCTCTCTGTGGATGTGTTTCTGACTTCTCCTCTCTCTGAATTCCTTTCTGTCCTGTCCTCTCCATGGATGCCTTTCTGTTTTCTCCTCTCTCTTGATGGTTTTCTGTTCTCTCCTCTCACTTGATTCATTCTGTCCCCTCCTCTCTCTGGATGCCCTTCTTCAGTCTCCTTTCTCTGGATGCCCTTCTGTCCTCTCATCTCCCTGGATGTCCTTCTGTCCTCTTTTCTCTCTGGATTCCCTTCTGTTCTCTCCTCTCTCTGGATGCCCTGTTTGTCTTCTCCTCTGGCTGGATGCCCTTCTCTTCTCTCCTCTCGCTAGATGCCTTTCTGTCCTCTATTCTCCCTGGATTCCTCTCTGTTCTCTCATCTCTCTGGATGCCGTTCTGTGCTCTACTCTCTCTGGATGCCCTTCTGTCCTCTTCTTTCTCTGGATGCCCTTCCGTTTTTTTCTCTGTCCCTATGCCCTTATGTTCTTTCATCTCTCCCGATGCCCTTCTGTCTTCTCCTCTCTCTGGATGCCCCACAATTTTCACCTTACTCTGGTTATGCTTCTGTTTTCTCTTCTGTCTAGATGCCCTTCTGTTCTCTCCTCTCACTGGATGACATTCTGTACTCTCCTCTCCTTGGATGCCCTTCTGTCCTCTCTCTCCAGATGCCCTTCAGTCCTCTTCTCTCTCTGGATGTCCTTCAGTCATCTGCTGTCTCTGGATGGGCTTCTGTTCTATCCTTTCTGGATTCTCTAATGTTCTATCATCTCTCTGAATGTGCTTCTGTTCTCTCTTCTCTCTGGATGTCCTTATGTCCTCTCCTCTCTCTGAATGCCCTTCTGTTTCTTGTTTTCTGGATGCCATTCTGTTCTATCCTCTCTCTGGATGCCCTTTTGTCCTCTCCTCCCTATGGATGGTGTTTAGCTCTCTCCTCTCTCTGGATGCCCTTCTGTTCTCTCCTCTCTCGGGATGCCCATCTCTCTTCACCTCTCTTTGGATGCCCTTCTGTTCTCTCCTCTCTCGGGATGCCCATCTCTCTTCACCTCTCTCTGGATGCCCTTATGTTCTCTCCTCTCTCTGGATGCCCTTCTGACTTCTCCTCTCTATGGATGCCCTTCTATCCTCTCCTCTCTCTGGATGTTCTTCTGTCTTCTCCTCTCTCTGGATGCCCTATATTCTCTCCTCTCTCGGGATTCCCTTCTTCCCTCTCCTCTCTCTGGTTGTCCTTATGTCTTCTCCTCCCTCTGTATGCCTTTCTGTCTTCTCCACTCTCTGGATGCCCTTCTGTCTTCTCTTCTCTCCCTATGCCCTTCTGTTCACTCGGCTCTCTGGTTTTCCTTCTGTCTTCTCTTCTCTCTGGATGCTGTTCTGTTCTCTCCTCTCTCTGGATGCCCTTCTGCCCTCTCCTCTCTCTGGATGCCCTTCTGTTCTCTCCTCTCTCCGGATGCCCTATTGTCTTTTTCTCTCTCTGGATGCCCTTCTGCTCACTCCTTTTTCTGAATGCCCTTATGTTCTCCCCTCTCTGTGGATGTGTTTCTGTCTTCTCGTCTCTCTGGATGCCCTTGTGTTCTCTCCTCTTTCTGGATGCCCTTCTGTCCTCTCCTCTCCATGGATGCCTTTCTGTCTTCTCCTCTCTCTTGATGGCTTTCAGTTCTCTCCTCTCTCTGGATCCATTCTGTCCTTTCCTCACTCTGGATACCTTTCTTCATTCTGCTGTCTCTGGATGCCCTTCTGTTCCCTCCTCTTTCTGGATGCCCTTATGTCCTCCTCTCTGTCTGGATGCCCTTCTACTCTCTTCTCTCCCTTAATGCCCTCGGTTCTCTCCTCTCTTTGGATTTTCTTATATCTTCTCCTCTATCTTGATGCTCATCTGTTCTCTCTTCTTTCTGGATGCCCTTCTGTTCTCTCCTCTCTCTGGATTTTCTTCTGTCTTCTCCTCTGTACGGATGCCGTTTAGCTCTCTTCTCTCTCTGGATGCCCTTCTCTTCTCTCCTCACTCCAGATGCCCTTCTCTCTTCTCCTCATTCTGGATGCCCTTCTGTTCTATCCTCTCTCCGCATGCTCTTCTGTCTTCTCCTCTCTCTTGATGCCCTTTGTTCTCTCCTCTCTCTGGATGCCCTTCTGTCCTCTCCTCCCTCTGGATGTCCTTTTGTCTTTTCCTCTCTTTCTATGCCCTTCTCTTCTCTAGTCTCTCAGGCTTTCCTTCTGTCTTCTCCTCCCTCTGGATGCCGTTCTGTTCTATCCTCTCTCCGAATGCCCTTCTATCTTCTCCTTTCCCAAGATGCCCTCTGCTCTCTTTTCTCTCTGTATGCAGTTCTGTTCTCTCCTCTCTCCGGATGCCCTACTGTCTTCTTCTCTCTCTGGATGCCCTCTGTTCTCTCCCCTCTGGATGCACTTGTGTTCTCTCCTGTCTCTGGATCTTCTTCTGTCTTCTCTGCTCTCTGGATACCGTTCTATTCTCTACTCTCCATGGATGCCCTTCTGTTTTCTCTGCTCTCTGAATGTCCTTCTGTTCTCCCCTCGCTGTGGATGTGTTTCTGTCTTCTCCTCTCTCTGGATGCCCTTCTGTTCTTTCCTCTCTCTGGCTGTCCTTCTGTCCTCTCCTCTCTCTGGATGCCCTTCTGTCTTCCCCTATCTCTGGATGACCTTCTGATCTCTCCACTCTCCCTATGCTCTTCTGTCAAGTTATTTCTCTGGATGCCCTTCTGTCTTCTCCTCTCACTGGATGCCCTTCACTTTTCACCTATCTATGGATGCTCTTATGTCTTCTCCTCTCTCTACATGACATTCTTTCCTCTCATCTCTCTGAATGCCCTTCTGTCTTCTCCTCTCTCAGGATTCCCTTCTGTTTTCTTCTCTTTGGATGCCCTTCTGTCCTGTCCTCTCCTCTCTCTGGATGCCCTTCTGTATTTTCATCACTGTGGATGACCTTCTGTTCTGTCCTCTCTCTGGATGCCATTCTGTCCTCTCCTCTCTCTGGATGCCCTTCTTTCTTCTCATCTCTCTACATACCATTCTGTTCTCTCCTTTCTCTAGATTCTCTTCTGTCCTCTCATCCCTCTGGATGCTCTTCTGTTCCCTTTTCTCTCTGGATTCCCTTCTGTCCTCTCATCACTCTGGATGCCCTTCTGTCTTCTCCTTTCTCAAGATGCCCTTCGGTCCTCTTCTCTCTCTGGATGTCCTTCAGTCTTCTGCTCTCTCTGGATGGGCTTCTGTTCTCTCCTCTTTCTGGATTCTCTTCTGTTCTCTCATCTCTCTGGATGCCCTTCTCTCTTCTCCTTTCTTTGGATGCCCTTCTGTTTTCTCCTCTATCTGGATGCCCTATTTTCCTCTCTTCTCTCTGGATACCCTTCTGTTCTCTCCTCTCTCTGTATGACCTTTTGTTCTCTCCTCTATCTGGATGCCATTGTGTCCTCTTCTCTCTCTGGATGCCATTTCTGTTCTCTCTTTTCTCCGGAAACCCTTCTGTCTTCTCCTCTCTCTGGATGCCTTTCTGTTCTCTTCTCTCTCTGGATGATCTTCTGTTCTCTCATCTCTCTGGAAGCCCTTGTGTCCTCTCCTCTCTCTTGATGCCCTTTTATCCTCTCCTCACTCTGGATGCCCTTCTATCATCTCCTCACTCTCTATGCCCTTCTGTACTCTCCACGCTCTGGATGCCCTTCTGTACACTCCTCTCTCTTGATGCCCTTCTGTCTTCTCTTCTCTATGGATGCCCTTCTGTCCTCTCCTCTCTTTTGATGCCCTTCTGTTTTCTCCTCTCGTCCGATGCTCTTCTATTTTCTCCTCTCTGTGGATGCCCTTCTGTCTTCTCCTCTCTCTGGATGCCCTTCTGGTCTCTCCTCTCTCTGGATGCCCTTCTGGTCTCTCCTCTCTCTGGATGCCCTTCTGTCATCTCCGCTCTCGGGATGTTTTTCTGTTGCCTCCTTCCTCTGGTTGCCCTTCTGTCCTCTCCTCTCTGGATTTTTTCTGTCCTGTCATATCTCTGGTTGCCCTTCTGTTCTCTTTTCTCTCTAGATTATCTTCTGTACTCTCATCTCTATGGATGCCCTTCTGTTCCCTCCTCTATCCAGATGCCCTTCTGTCTTCTCCTCTCTCTGGATGCCCTTCTTTTCTTTCCTCTCTCTGGATGTCCTTCTGTCCTCTCCTCTCTCTGGATGCCCTTCTGTCTTCCCCTCTCTCTGGATGACCTTCTGATCTCTCCACTCTCCCTAGGCTCTTCTGTCAAGTTATCTCTCTGGATGCCCTACTGTCTTCTCCTCTCTCTGGATGCCCTTCAGTTTTCACCTATCTATGGATGCCCTTATGTCTTCTCTCTCTACGTGACGTTCTGTCCTCTCATCTCTCTGGAACTTCTTCTGTTCTCTCCTCTCTCTGGATGCCCTTCTGTCATTTCATCTCTCTGGATGACCGTTTGTTGTCTCCTCTCTCTGGATGACCTTCTTTTCTCTCCTCTATCCAGATGCCCTTCTGTCTTCTCCTCTCTCTGGATGCCCTTCTGTCCTCTCCTCTCTCTGGATGCCCTTCTGTCTTCCTCTCTCTCTGGATGACCTTCTGATCTCTCCACTCTCCCTATGCTCTTCTGTCAAGTTAACTCTCTGGATGCCATTCTGTCTCTTCCTCTCTCTGGATGCCCTTCAGTTTTCACCTATCTATGGATGCCCTTATGTCTTCTCCTCTCTCTACATGACATTCTGACCTCTCATCACTCTGAATGCTATTCTGTATTCTCCTTTCTCTGGATTCCCTTCTGTTTTCTTCTCTTTGGATGCCCTTCTGTCCTGTCCTCTCCTCTCTCTGGATGTCCTTCTGTATTTTCATCACACTGGATGACCTTCTGTTCTTCCCTCTCTCTGGATGCCATTCTGTTCCCTTTTCTCTATGGATGCCCTTCTGTCTTCTCATCTCTCTGGATACCCTTCTGTTCACTCCTTTATCTAGATTATCTTCTGTTCTCTCATCCCTCTGGATGCTCTTCTGTTCCCTTTTCTCTCTGGATGCCCTTAAGTCCTCTCCTCACTCTGGATGCCCTTCTGTCCTCTCCTCTCTCTGGATGGCTTTCTGTTCTCTCCTCTCTCTCTGGATCCCTTCTGTACTCTCCTCTCTCTCGATGCCCTTCAGTGTTTTACTCTATCTGGATGCCCGACAATTTTCTCCTCACTCAGGTTATCTTTCTGTCTCCTCCTCTCTCTAGATGCCCTTCTTTTCTCTCCTCTCACAGGATGCCATTCTGTCCTCTACTCTCTCTGGATGCCCTTCTGTCTTCTCCTCTCTCCAGATGCCCTGTGGTCCTCTTCTCTCTCTGGATGTCCTTCAGTCTTCTGCTCTTTCTGGATGGGCTTTTGTTCCCTCCTCTTTCTGGATTCTCTCCTGTTCTCTCATATCTCTGGATGACTTTTGTTCTCTGTTCTTCTTGGATATTCTTCTGTCCTCTCCACTCTCTGGATGCTCTTATGTCTTCTCCTTTCTATGGATGCCCTTCTGTTTTCTCCTCAATCTCTATGCCCTATTTTCCTCTCCTCTCTCTGGATACCCTTCTGTTCTCTCCTCTAACTGTATGCCCTTTTGTTCTCTCCTCTATCTGGATGCCATTCTGTCCTCTTCTCTCACTGGATGCCGTTTTGTCTTCTCCTCTCTCCAGATGTCCTTCGGTCCTCTTCTTTCTCTGGATGTCCTTCAGTCTTCTGCTCTCTCTGGATGGGCTTCTGTTTTCTCTTCTTTCTGGATTCTCCCCTGTTCTCTCATCTCTCTGGATGCCCCTTTGTTCTCTCTTCTTTTTGGATGTCCTTTTGTCCTCTCCACTCTCTGGATGCCCTTCTGTCTTCTCCTTTCATTTGATGCCCTTCTGTTTTCTCCTCTCGTCCGATGCTCTTCTATTCTCTCCTCTCTGTGGATGCTTTTCTGTATTCTCCTCTCTCTGGATGCCCTTCTGTCCTCTCCTCTCTCTGGATGCTCTACTGTCCTCGCCTCTCTTTGGATTTCCTTCTGTCCTCTGATATCTTCGGTTGCCTTTCTGTTCTCTTCTCTATCTAGATTCTCTTCTGTTTTCTAATCTTTCTGGATGCCCTTCTGTCTTCTTCTCTCTCTGGAAGCCCTTCTGTCTTCTCCTCTCTCCAGATGCCCTTCTGTTATCTCCTCTCTCTGGGTGCTTTTCTGTCCTCTCTTCTTTTTGGATGCTTTTACGTTTTCTCCTCACTCTCGGTGCTCTTCTGTTCTTTCTAATCTGTGAATGCCCTTCTGTCCTCTCCTCTCTCTACATGCCTTTCTGTTCTCTCTTCTCTCTGGGTGCATTTCTGTCCTCTCCTCTCTCTGGATGCCCTTCTGTCCTCTCCTCTCTCTGGATGCCCTTCTGTCCTCTCCTCTCTCTGGATGGCTTTCTGTTCTCTCCTCTCTCTGCATCCCATCTGTACTCTCCTCTCTCTGGATGCCCTTCTGTCCTCTACTCTCTCCAGATGCCCTTCGGTCCTCTTCTCTCTCTGGAGTTTTTTCAGTCTTCTGGTCTTTCTGGATGGGCTTCTGTTCTCTCCTCTTTCTGGATTCTCTCCTGTACTCTCATATTTCTGGATGCCCTTCTGTTCTCTCTTCTTTTGGGATGTTCTTCTGTCCTCTCCTCTCTCTGGATCTCTTCTGTACTCTCCTCTCTCTGTATGCCCTTCTGTTCTCTCCTCTCTCTGGATGCTTTTTATTTCCTCTCCTCTCACTGGATACCAATTCTGTTCTCTCCTCTCTCTGTATGCCCTCCTTTTCTCTCCACTATCAGGATGCCCTTGTGTCCTCTTCGCTCTATGGATGCCATTTCTGTCCTCTCTTCTATCTGGATGCCATTCTGTCTTCTCTTCTCTCCGGATACCCTTCTGTCCTATTCTCTCTCTGGATGGTCTTCTGTTCTCTCATCTCTCTGGATGCCATTGTGTACTATCTTCTCTCTGGATGCCCTTCTGTTTTCTCTTCTCTATGGATGCTCTTCTGTCTGCTCCTCTCTTTTGATGTCTTTCTGTTTTCTCCTCTTGTCCGATGCTTTCTATTTTCTCCTCTCTCTGGATGCCCTTCTGTATTCGCCTCTCTCTGGGCGAACTTCTTTACTCTCCTCTCTCTGAATACCCTTCTGTCTTCTCTCTCTAGATGCCCTTCTGTCCTCTCCTCTCTCCTGATTCCTCTCTGTTCTCTTCTCTCTCTGGATGTCCTTCTGTCCTCTCCTCTCTTTGGATGCCCTTATGTTGTCTTTTCTCTCTTGATCCTCTTCTGTTTTTTTCAGTCTGTGTATGCCCTTCTGTCCTCTCCTCTCTCTACATACCTTTCTATTCTCTCCTCTTTCTGGATGCACTTGTGTCCTCTCCTATCTTTTGATGCCCTTCTGTTCTCTCCTCCATATGGATTCCTTTCTGTCCTCTCATTTCTCTGGATATCCTTCTGTCTTCTCCACTCTCTGGCTGACGTTCTGATCTCTCCTCTCTCTGGATGCTCTTCTGTCTTCTCTTCACTCTGGATGCCCTTCTATCTTCTCCTCTCTCTCTGGATGCACTTCTGTTTTCAACTCTCTATGGATGCCCTTCTGTCTTCTCCTCTCTCTGATGCCCTTCTGTTCTCTCCTCTCACTGTATGCCCTTCTGTCTTATCCTTTCTCTGGATGCCCTTCTGTCTTCTCTGCTCTCTGGATGCCAATCTGTTCTCTCCTCTCTGTTCATGCCCTTCTTACATCTCCATTCCATGGATGCCCTTCTGTTCTGTCCTTTATCTGGATGCTCTTTTGTCCTCTTCTCTATCTGGATGCCCATCTGTCCTCTCCTCTCTCTGTATGCCCTACTGTTCTCTCCTCTCTCTGGATTCTTTTTTTGTCTTCTCCTCTCTGTGGATGCACTGCTCTTTTCACATCTGCCAAGATGCCCTTGTGTCCTCTATTCTCTCTGGATATCTTTCTGTTCTCTCGTCTCTCTTGATTTGCTTTTTGTGCTCTCCTCTCTCTGGATGCCCTTCTGTCCTCTCCTCTCTCTTGATGCCCTTCTGTCTTCTCCTCTCTCCCTATGCCCTTGTGTTCTCTCAATTCTCTCTTTGCCCTTCAGTCTTCTCCTCTCTCTAGATGCCCGACAATTTTCTCCTGACTCAGGATATCCTTCTGTCTTCTCGTCTTTCTAGAGGCCCTTCTGTTATCAACTCTCACTGTATGCCATTCTGTCCTCTCCTGTCTCTGGATGCCCTTCTGTCTCCTCCTCTCTCCGGATGCCCTTCAGTCCTCTTCTCTCTCTCTATGTCCTTCAGTCTTCTGCTCCCTCTGGATGGGCTACTGTTCTCTCCTCTTTCTGGATTATCTCCTGTACTCTCACCTCTCTGGATGCCCTTCTGTTCTCTCTTCTCTTGGGATGTCATCTGTCCTCTCCTCTCTCTGGATGCCCTTCTGTCTTCCCCTTTCTTTGGATGTTTTTCTGTTCTCTCCTCTCTTTGTAGCCCTTCTGTTCTCTCCTCTATCTGGATGCCCTTGTGTCCTCTTCTCTCTCTGGATGCCATTTCTGTCCTCGCTTCTCTCTGGATGTCCTTCTCTCTTCTCATGTCTCTGGGTGCCCTTCAGTTCTCTTCTCTCTCTGGATAATCTTCTGCTCTCTCATCTTTCTTGATGCCCTTGTGTCCTCTCCTTTCTCTGCATGGCCTTCTGTCTTCTCCTTTCTCTGGAGGCCCTTCTGTCCTCTCCTCTCTTTTGATGCCCTTCGGTTTTATCCTCTCATCCGATGCTCTTTTATTCTCTCTTCTCTCTAGATACCCTTCTGTATTCTCCTCTCTCTGGATGTCCTTTTTAATTCTCTTTCTGGATGCCCTTCTGTCTTCTCCTTTCTCTGGATGCCCTTCTGTTCTCTCCTCTCTCTGGATGACCTATTGTCCTCTCCTCTCTCTGAATTTCCTTCTGCCCTCTCATATCTCTGGTTTCCTTTCTGTTCTCTTCTCTCTCTAGATTCTCTTCTGTCCTCTAATCTCTCTGGATGCACTTCTGTCATCTTCTCTCTCTGGAAGCCCTTCTGTCCTCTCCTCTCTCCGGATGCCCTTCTCTTCTCTCCTCTCTCTGGATGCCCTTCTGTCCTCTCCTTTCTCCGGATGCCCTTATGTTGTCTCCTCTCTCTCGATGCTCTTCTCTTCTTCACAATCTGTGGATGCCCTTCTGTCCTCTCCTCTCTCTACATGCCTTTCTGTTCTCTCCTCTTTCTGGATGCACTTTTGTCTTCTCCTCTCTTTTTATGCCCTTCTGTTCTCTCCTCCACCTGGATTCCCTTCTGTTCTCTCATCTCTCTGGATGGCCTTCTGTCTTCTCCTCTCTCTGGAGGACCTTTTGATCTCTCCTCTCACCGGATGCTCTTCTCTGTTCTCTCCTCTCACTGGATGCCCTTCTGTTCTCTTCTCTCTCTGGATGCCCTTCTGTCTTGTCATCTCTATGGATGACCATCTGTTCTCTCCTGTCTGGAAGCCCTTCTGTCTTCTCCTCTCTTTGGATGCCTTTCTGTCTTCCCCTCTCTCCAGATGCCCTTCAAATCTCTCCATTCACTTGGGCACTAGCGGCCTTGTCACGTTTTTTGCTGGGCTCTGAGGTTACAGACCAACCATCATGAACACTAATCCACAACATAGGGCTGCACCAAGGAGGCCTATCTCCACTCTTTAAGAACGAAAGAAAGAAGGAAAAAGGCAAAGGTAGGCCAAGAAGTAAAATCGCCAGTGGTAACAGGGTCCATCTGTGCTCCATCAAGGCTCGAAATCCGGATCTGCAATTGCTGTTGCACATGGTCCAGCTTCCCATTCCAATTCCCTTTTAAATAAGCAGAAAGATTATGGCTTTGAATAAATGTATCATTCACAAATCTCAGAGGTGTAATACCTGGATGTGGGGTTGCTGACAGGCAGCTTATTTGAACCACATCCGTGAGCTGCTCCACATGTGCTTGGAGCAAATCAACTCTCTGATTGCCCAACAGGATGTCTGATGCTAATTATGCATCCACTTTCTGTAAAATGGTCGCAGCCTTAGAGGTCTTTTCTGAGTTTTGATTAACAACAGTAGCTGCTGTACTTGATTAACCATGGCTAGGTCTAGTGATCCATTCCAGCATTGTGCCAAAAAGCATGTAACATTCTTACAATCCAAGATATCATAATTATTCTGAAAGTTGGATAACATAAAGAAAAATGGAGGGTCTACACACACTGACACCGGTTGTGTAGATGTATTCTTAAACACCTTATTAATTTTAATGTTATTCAAATGACTAGGGATATTAAATCATGTAGCTGAAACATTCTGCACTTCATGAAACACACCATTCAACAAGACAAAGGCAGATACACCCTTTTTACCATTTTAAACAGTGGCTACAACACATAATTTACTTGTGTTGAAGCAGGAAAAACCCATGAAAATACACATATGATTTAATTTAGGACTTGCATCCCTTTAAAAATATCATATAAAGGTTTAAATCCTCCTATGGTAAGCTTAAGATGAGGTTTTAGCCAAATAATATCTCTTAATAACTTTTAAAAATCACTAAGTAAATCAAGATTAAAAGTAAATTTTCTTTTTGCATGTACATTCACAAGCCAGAAGATGGCGTTAGATCCTCACCACAAATGGTTGTGAGCCACCCTGTGGTTGCTGGGAGTTCAGCCTTTATATTTTAAAAGTTTAGCCTTTAACGGCTGAGCCATTTCTCTAGCCCCATCTGATTAGGATATACCTGAGGTCTCAAATATTGAAAGACACTGTCTTTGAATCCTTTTTTTGGAGTAACAAGTACTCTAAAAATTTTTAAAGTTCATTATATTGGAGCAATGGCTTGCAGAAAAAAATTCTTTAGATAAATCCACTAATAAAGTATCACACAATGAATAATACACACCAAAAGATTTAACCTCTTAATTTTTTGTATTAAAGCAGAAACAATATTTATATATATAAAATGTAAAACAATTAACCATTTTCTGAAGCAATTATTTTTTAACAAATATCGCTTCATGGGCTCTTAAAAATTATGAATAAATTTACTAACTGTAAATCTCTCACCTTTACCAGAAATGTAAAGGGAAGGTACAAAACATCTTTTATATAAGCATTTACTGAAATGGCAGCTGGAGTAGGCAAGTTAGGCTGTATAAATCTTAAATTTGAACTTTATTTTGGATTAATTTAGTAACCAATCTTCTTTAGTCCCATGATAATATATCAGATAAAAGCCAACCTTAATCTGTAATAATTGCTACATATATTAGAGGAATCCAAAGCATCTCATTTTTAACAACTCTGAATACAAAGGAATTAAAACAACCTGAACCATACTCAGGCACAGCTATACTCATGGAGGGAAGCAGGTATAATTTTAATTTCTGTAGCATAAACATAACTTTTAGCCCACAGACTGTTGTAAAGTCTTTGTGTCTAGGTTTACCCCTCCTCTCACAAGAAACAATGAGGACAAAAGACGAATTCCGGTAAGCAAATTTCTAGGGCCAGGTCTGAAGACACTGAACAAAAGGGATGTTTTGCACCTGGGCTTCTGTAGTTCAGTCTGCATTTTCTTAATTCAAATGTAAATGTACTTAACCTTCCTCAGGCCTGCTCTCTGAGGCTTGGCTACGACTGAACTGTGTGATTTTGATTTTAATTTAAAACCTTAAATTTAAACTGTGAACCTTAAAAGACACGTGTTGTATCTTTTCTCCATCTAAAATTAACACCAAGTAGATCACCTTTATGCTATAAAAGTTTTGCTGCCACAAAAACAAGTGTAAAATTTAATGGAAAGCTTGTAGCATTTATGACCCAGGCTGTTGGCAGATGTGCCTGAGGCCAGGGCAACCAAGTAACTCTCAATAGCTGTAAACAATGGGCAGTACTTCAGCATTTGAATATACTGGCAAGAGAACAGGCCAAGATCTAATTATGTCCCACAGTGGTATACTTATCGCCAAATGGAACTTCAGTATCAGGAGACTCAGAGCTGTAATCTTGCAACCTAGCTTCATTCTTCACAATCTGCATCAGCCTCGTAAGGACCCAAATTGAATTGTTTTCACCTGTGGAATAAGCAAAAAACAGCTTCCCTTCCCGGGCCACAGCAGGCCCTTAGCCAATCTCGTAGCCTCTTGTTCCTATGAGGGACAATGGCTGCATGGCATTCAGCTGTGGCATTTTCAAAGATCATCTGTTCTATCACTGGCATTGCTTGCTCTGAGCTCGCAGGGCACTCCATGTGTGCCCGCCGCGCTTCCCAGGGCAGACTATCTCCCTTCTCTGCCTGCCTGTATGTCTGCTCTGCCTGCCACAGGTAGCAGAGCGCAGATGCCCCTGTAACTGGTCTGACCCAGGCCCCGTCACAGCGTCTCTGTTCCCACAGCCTGAGCTGAGAAGCACGGCAGGGGACCCTCGAGCCCGAGCGAGCCGCTGCCACCTGGACTGAGTGACTTAAGATCCTTCTTAGTCTTATCTCAGAATGGCTATCCTTTGCACAAGCAGCTACTTACTCCTCTATGCTCTCCTCCTCGAAGCTGCCCAGTTCTATGGAGTCAGGCTCCTTAATGAAGTACAGGGGGGGTCCTTTTGACCTCCACTCTCTCCTTAAGCTTAATGGACTCTGCAGTAGCCCTTGCTCCTCTTGAGTATTCTTTTCTATGCCAGGCTCCTTGGCCTGCTTCTGTTGCCCAGGTTTTCTTGTCTGCTTCTCTTTTCCAGGCCCTTTGGACTGATGCCGGCTAACACACCCTGGTTCTGGTATGCTAGAGTGGCCCTCTTTCTCACAACGCAAATAAGTTAAAAACAAATGCAATGCAAGCAAGAGGCTAGCTAGTGGAGCGGCAGCAGTGAGTTTAAATACGCTTGCCACAAACGCCACCCCAGGCATATCTTGCAAAGGTGTACCTCGAATCCTGTAGTCTTGTAACCCTCCCCAAAACTTGGGGGCCTCCACGTTGCCTTGAAACTCCAGGGTTTCGGCTCCAGTTGTTGCATGCACCTCCTGAGTCCCTTTTCACCTGCAAATAAGGACACATGAAGCAATAACTGGGTATCACTACAGACTAGGCTTTACTCTGTATCACAGACGTGAAAAGACGTGGAAGGGCTGAAGACAGGAAGAGGCACCACTTAAAAACACCCTAGAGTGATGTATTCACTTCTGATTGGCTGTTTACTCTTTACCCAGCATTACGCCTCGGGATTGGCCAGTGACTTTGGCAGGCTTTCTGCCTTTGCAGCTGCGCAGTTACTTGTTTACTACTGGGAAGACACGATGCCAATGCCATCTTGGAAAGGCGAACATATAACCACTGACCACGACTTCCTACACTTTTGTCTTCTCCTCTCTCTGGTTACACTTCTGTTCTCTCCTCTCTTTGGATCTGCTTTTGTCCTCTCCTCTCTCTGGATGCCCTTGTGTCTTCTCTTCTCTCTGGATGCCCTACTGTTTTCTCCTCTCTACAGATGCCCTTCTGATCTCTCCTCTCTCTGGATGCCCTTTTGTCCTCTCCTTTTTCTGGATGCTCTTCTGTTCTGTCGTCTCTCTGGACGCTCTTCTGCTCTCTCCTCACTCTGGTTGCCCTTCTGTCCTCTCCACTTTCTGGATCCCCTTCTATTTCCTCCTCTCTCCTGATGGCCTTCTGTTCTATCCTCTCTCTGGATGTTTTTCTGTCTTAATCTCTCTCTGTATGCCATTGTGTCCTCTCCTCCTTCTAGATGCTCTTCTGTTCTCTCCTTTCTTGGGATGCCCTTCTGTCCTCTCCACTTTCTCGATACCCTTCTGTCTTCTCCTCTCAGTGAATGCCCTTCTGTACTCTTCTCTGTCTGGATGACCTTCTTTCTTCTCCTAACTCTTTATGCGCTACTCTTCTCTTCTTTCTCTGGATGATTTTCTGTTCTTTCCAGTCTCTGGATGCCCTTCTGTTCTCCCTCTCTCTGTATGACCTTCTGTCTTCTCCTTTCTTTGGATGACCTTCTGTTGTCTCCTCTTTCTGTATGCCTTTCATTTCTCTCCTGTATCGGGATGCTCTTCTGTCTTCTCCTCTCTCTGGATGCCCTTCTGTCTTCTCCTCTCTCTGGAGGCCCTTTGTCCTCATCTCTATCTAGATGCCCTATTTTCTCTCCACTCTTTAGATGCCCTTCTGTTCTCTCTTCTCTCTAGATGCCCTACTGTCTTCTCCTCTCTCTGGATGACCTTCTGTTGTCTCCTTTCTCTGGATGTCCTTCTGTTCTCTGCTCTATCTGAATGCACTTCTGCCTTCTCCTCTCTCTGGATGCCCTTCTGTATTGTCCTCTTTCTTGATCCCCTTCTGTTTTCACCTTTCTATGAATGCTCTTCTGTCTTCTCTTCTCTTGATGCCCTTCTGTTCTCTCCTCTCTCTAGATTCTCTACTGTCCTCTTATCTCTCTGGATGCCCTTCTCTATTCTTCGCTTTCTGGATGATCTTCTGTTCTCTCATCTCTCTGCATTTTCTTCAGTTCTCTCCTCTCTGTGGATGATCTTCTGTTCTCTCATCTGTCTAATAGGTCTTGTGTCCTCTCCTCTGTCAGGATGCGCTTCTGTTCTCTCATCTCTCTAGATGCTCTTGTGCCTCTCTTCTCTCTGGATGTGCTTCTTTCCTATTTCTCTCTGGATGCCTTCTGTCTTCTCCTATCTCCGGATCCCTTCTGTTCTCTCCTCCCTCTAGATTCTGTTCTGTACTCTCATCTCTCTGGATGCCCTTCTGTTCTCTTCTTTCTCTGGATGATCTTCTGTCCTCTCAACTCTCTGGATGCCCTTCTGTTCTCTTCTCTCTCTGGATTATCTTCTGTTCTCTCATCTCTCTGGATGCCCTTGTGTCCTCTCATCCCTCTGGATGCCCTTTTGTACTCTCCTCTCTGAGCATGCCCTTCTGGTCTCCCGTTTCTCTGGATGCCCTACTGTATTCCACTCTCTCTGGATGTCCTTTTGTTCTCTCCATTCTCAGGATGCCCTTCTCTTTTCTCCTCTCTCTGGATGCCCATCTGTACTCTCATATCTCTGATTGCCCTTCTGTCCTCTCCTCTTATTGATGCTCTCATGTTCTCTTATCTCTCTGGATGTCCTTCTGTTCCCTCCTACCTCTGGATGCCCTTCTGTCTTCTAATCTCTCTGGAGGCCCTTCTGTTCTCTTCTCTCTCTGGATGATCTTCTGCTCTCTCCTCTCTCCGGATGCCCTTCTGTTCTCTCCCCTCTCCGTATGTCCTTCTGTCCTCTCCTCTGTCTGGATAACCTTTTGTACTCTCCTCTGTATGGATGCATTTCTGGTCTCTTATTTTTCTGGATGCCCTTCTGTCTTCTACTCTCTCTGGATGTCCTTCTGTTCTCTCCATTCTCAGGATGCCCTTCTGTTTTCTCCTCTCTCTGGATGCCCATCTGTACTCTCACATCTCTGATTGCCCTTCTTTCCTCTCCTCTTATTGATGCTCTCATGTTCTCTCATCTCACTGAATGCCCTTCTGTTCCCTCCTAACTCTGGATGCCCTTCTGTTCTCTTCTCTCTTTAGATTTTCTTCTGTCCTCTCATCTCTCTGGATGCCTTTCTGTTCTCTTCTCTCTCTGGATGATCTTCTGCTCTCTCCTCTCTCTGGATGCCCTTCTGTTCTCTCCCCTCTCCGTATGTTCTTCTGTCCTCTCCTCTGTCTGGATGCCATTCTGTCTTCTCCTATGTCTGGATGCCATTTTGTCTTCTCTTCTCTCTGGATGATCTTCTGTTTCCTTCTCTGTCTGGATGCCGTTCTGTCCTCTCCTCTCTCTCGATGCCATTCTTTCTTCTCATCTCTGTGGATGCGCTTCTGTTCTCTCCTCTGTCTCAATGACCTTCTTTCTGCTCCTCTCTCTGGAGGCGCTTCTCTTCTCTCCTCTCTCTGGATTCCCTTCTGTTTTCTCGTCTGTCGGGATGCCCATATTTTCTCTCTTCTATCTGGATGCCCTTCTGTCTGTTCCTCTCTCCGGTAGCCCTTCTGTCCTCTCCTATCTCTGAATGCCATTCTGTTCTCTTCTCTCTGAATGCCCTTCTGTCTTCTCCTCTCTGTGGTTCCCTTATGTCCTCTTTTTTCTGAGGATGCTCTTCTGTTCTCTCCTCTCTCTATATGCCCTTCTGTTCTCTCTTCCCTCCAGATGCCATTCTGTCCTCTCCTCTCTCTGGATGCCCTTCTGTCTTCTCCACAATCTGGATGCTATTCTGTTCTCTCCTCTCTCTGGAGGCCCTTCTGTCCTCTACTCTCTCTGGATGCCCTTCGGTCTTCTCCTTTCTCTGGATTCGCTTCTGTTCTCTCCGCTCTCTGAATGACCTTCTGTCCTCTCCTCTCTCTGGATGCCCTTCTGTCTTTTTCTTTCTCTGGATGACCTCCTGTCATCTCCTCTCTCTGTATGCCCTTCTGTCCTCTCCTCTCTCTGTATTCCCTTCTGTGCTCTTATCTCTCTCTTTGCCCTTCTGTTCTCTTCTCACTATAGATGTTCTTCTGTACTGTCATCTCTCTGGATGCCCTTCTGTTCTCTCCTCTCTCTGGATGCCCTTCTTTATTCTCCTCTCTCTGGAAGCCCTTCTATTCTTTCCTCTTACTGGATGCCTTTAAGTCTTCTCCTCTCTCTGGATGCCTTTCTGTTCTCTTGTCTCTCTGGACGCCCTCATTTACTCTCTTCTATCTGGATGCCCTTCTGTCCTCTCCTCTCTCTGGATGCCATTCTGTCTTCTCCTCTCTCTGGAGGCCCTTCTGTCCTCTACTCTCTCTGGATGCTCTTCGGTCTTCTCCTTTCTCTGGATTCGCTTCTGTTCTCTCCGATCTCTGAATGACCTTCTGTCCTCTCCTCTCTCTGGATGCCCTTCTGTCTTTTTCTTTCTCTGGATGACCTCCTGTCATCTCCTCTCTCTGTATGCCCTTCTGTCCTCTCCTCTCTCTGTATTCCCTCCTGTGCTCTTATCTCTCTCTTTGCCCTTCTGTTCTCTTCTCACTATAGATGTTCTTCTGTACTGTCATCTCTCTGGATGCCCTTCTGTTCTCTCCTCTCTCTGGATGCCCTTCTTTATTCTCCTCTCTCTGGAAGCCCTTCTATTCTTTCCTCTTACTGGATGCCTTTCAGTCTTCTCCTCTCTCTGGATGCCTTTCTGTTCTCTTGTCTCTCTGGACGCCCTCATTTACTCTCTTCTATCTGGATGCCCTTCTGTCCTCTCCTCTCTCTGGATGCCATTCTGTCTTCTCCTCTCTCTGGATGCCCTTCTGTTCTATCCTCTATCTAGATTCTCTTCGGTACTCTCATCTCTCTGGATGCCCTTCTGTTTTCTTCGCTCTCTGGATGATCTTCTGTTCTCTCATCTCTCTGCATGCCCTTCATTTCTTTCCTATCTGTGGATGATCTTCTGTTCTCTCATCTCTCTAATTGGCCTTGTGTCCTCTCCTCTCTCTGGACGCTCTTCTGTTCTGGCATCTCTATGAATGACCTAGTGCCTCTCTTCTCTCTGGATGTGCGTCTTTCCTATTACGCTTTGGAGGCCTTCTTTCTTCTCCTCTCACTGGAACCTCTTTAGTTCTCTCCTCTCTCTAGATTCTCTTCTGTTCACTCATCTCTCTGGATCCCCTTCTGTTCTCTCTGTCTCTGGATGATCTTCTGTTCTCTCATCTCTCTGGATGCTGTTGTGTCCTCTCCTTTCTCTGGATGCCCTTCTTGTTTCTCTTCTCTCTGGATGCCCTTGTGTCCTCTAATCCATCTGGATGCCCTTGTGTACTCTCCGCTCTCTGGATGCCCTTCTGGTCTCTCCTTTTTCTGGATGCACTTCTGTCTTCTCCTCTCTCTGGATGTCCTTCTGTTTTCTCCATTCTCAGGATGCCCTTCTGTCCTCTCCTCTCTCTGGATGCCCTTCTGTCTTCTCCACTCTCTGGATTTCTTTCTGTACTCTCATATCTCTGGTTGATTTTCTGTCTTCTCCTCTTTATGGATGACCTCATGTTCTCTCATCTCTCTAGATGCCCTTCTGTTCCCTCCTATCTCTGGATGCCCTTCTGTCTTCTACTCTCTCTGGATGCCCTTCTCTTTTCTCCTTTCCTCAGATGTCCTTCTGTTCTCTCCTCTGTCTGGATGCCATTCTGTCTTCTCCTATGTCTGGATGCCCTTCTGTCTTCTCCTCTCTCAGGATTATCTTCTGTTTCCTCCTTTCTATGGATGTTGTTCGGTCCTCTCTTCTCTCTCGATGCCATTCTTTCTTCTCATCTCTCTGGATGCGCTTCTGTTCTCTCCTCTGTCTGAATGACCTTCTTTCTGCTCCTCTCTCTGGATGCCCTTCTGTTCCCTGCTATCTCTGGATGCCCTTCTGTCTACTACTCTCTCTTGAAGCTCTTCTGTTCTCTTCTCTCTCTAGATTTTCTTCTGTCCTCTCATCTCTCTGGATGCTCTTCTGTTCTATTCTCACTCTGGATGATCTTCTGTTCTCTCCTCTCTCTGGATGCCCTTCTGTCTTCTCCTCGTTCTGGAAGCCATTCTGTACTCTCATAAAACTGGTTGCCCTTCTGTCCTCTCCTCTTATGGATGCTCTCATCTTCTCTCCTCTCTCTCGATGCCCTTCTGTCTTCTTCTCTCTATGGATGACCTTCTGTCCTCTACTCTCTCTATGCCTTTCTGTCCTCTCCTCTCTGTAAATTCCCTTTTGTCCTCTTATCTCTCTCTTTGCCCTTCTGTTCTCTTCTCACTAAAGATTCTTTTCTGTACTCTCCTCTCTCTGGATGCCCTTCTGTCCTCTCCTCTTTCTGGATGCCCTTTGTCCTCTCCTCTCTTGGGATGCCCTTATGTCTTCTCCTGTCTCAGGATGCTCTCTGTCCTATCCTCTCTCTGGATGCTCTTCTGTTCTCTCCTCTCTCCAGATGCCCTTCTGCCCTCTCCTCTCCCTAGATTCCCTTCTGTCATCTAATATCACTGGTTTCCCTTCTGTCTTCTCCTCTCTCTGGATGTCCTTCTGTTCTCTCCATTATCAGGATGCCCTTCTGTCCTCTACTCTCTCTGGATGCCCTCTTGTCTTCTCCACTCTCTGGATGCCCTTCTGTACTCTCATATATCTGGTTGCCCTTCTGTCCTCTCCTCTTTATGGATGCTCTCATGTTTTCTCATCTCTCTGGATGCCCTTTTGTTTCCTCCTATTTCTGGATGCCCTTCTTTCTTCTACTCTCTCTGGATGCCCTTCTGTTGTTTTCTCTCTCTAGATTTTCTTCTGTTGTCTCCTCTCTCCTGATGCCCTTCTTTTCTCTCCTCTCTCCGGATGTCCTTCTGTCCTCTCCTCTGTCTGGATGCCATTCTGTCTTCTCCTATGTCTGGATGCCCTTCCGTCTTCTCCTCTCTCTGGATGATATTCTGTTTCCTCCTCTCTATGGATGCCGTTCTGTCCTCTCCTCTCTCTCGATGCCATTCTTTCTTCTCATCTCTGTGGATGTGCTTCTGTTCTCTCTTCTGTCTGGATGACCTACTTTCTGCTCCTCTCTCTGGATGTGATTCTCTTCTCTCCATTCTCTGGATGCCCTTCTGTTCTTTCGTCTGTCGGGATGCCCTTATTTTCTCTCTTCTATCTGGATGGCCTTCTGTCCACTCCTCTCTCCAGTAGCCCTTCTGTCCTCTCTTATCTCTGAATGTCCTTCTGTTCTCTTCTATCTGGATGCCCTTTTTCTTCTCCTCTCTCTGGATGCCTTTCTGTTCTCTCCTCTTTCTGGATGACCTTCTGTTCTCTCCTTTCTCCATATGCCGTTCTGTTCTCTTTTCTCTCCGTATGTCCTTCTGTCCTCTCCTCTCTCTGTATACCCTTCTGTCTTCTCCTCTCTCTGGATGCCCTTCTGTTCTCACCTCTCTCTGGATATGCCTTCTGTTCTCTCCTCTCCCCGATGCCCTTATGTCTTCCCCTCTCTCTCTGGATGCTCTTCTGTCACCTCATCTCTCTGGACAACCTTCTCTACTCCCCTCTCTCTAGATTCCCATCTGTCCACTCATCTCTCTGGATGCCCTTCTGTTCTCTTCTCTATCTGGATGCCCTTCTGTTCTTCTCTCTCTCAGGATGTGCTTCTGTCCTCTATCTATCTGGATAACCTTCTGTTCTCTCCTCTCTCTGGATGCCCATCAGTCCTCTCCTCTCTCCAGATGCCCTTCTGTCCTCTACTCTCTCTGGATGCCCTTGTGTTTTCTCCACTCTCTGGAAGCCCTTCTGTTCTCTCCTATCTGTGGAGGTCCTTCTGTCCTCTACTCTCTCTGGATGGCCTTGTGTCTTTTCTTCTCTTTGGATGCCCTTCTGTTCTCTCTTCTGTCTGGAAAACTTCTTTTTTTCTCCTCTCTCTGGATGCCCTTCTGTTCTCTCCTCTCTCTGGATATCCCTTCTGTTCTCTCGTCTCTCCGGATGCCCTTATGTCTTCTCAGACATCTGGATTCCCTTTGGTTATCTCTTCTTTGGATGCCCTTCTGTTCTCTCCTCTCACTGGATGCCCTTCTGTTCTCTCCTCTCTCTCGATGCACTTCCGTTCTGTCTTCTCTCTGGATATCCCTTCTGTTTCTCCTCACTGTGGAATATGATCTGATTTCTCCTCTCAGGATGCCCTTCTTATCTCTCCTCTTTCCAGATGCACTTCTCTCCTCTCACCTCTCTGGTTGCCATTCTGTCTTCCCACTCTCTGGATACCCTTGTTTTTCACCTCTCTGTGGATGCCCTTCTGTCTTCTCCTCTATCTACATGCCCTTTTGTACTCTCTTCTCTCTAGATTCCCATCTGTCCACTCATCTCTTTGGATGACCTTCTGTTCACTTCTCTCTATGGATGCTCTTCTGTGTTCTCATCTCTCTGGATGCCCTTGTGTCCTCCCCTCTCTCTGGATGCCCTTCTGTCTTCTCTTCGCTCTGGATGCCCTTCTGTCTTCTCCTCTCTGTGGATGCACTTCTGTTCTCTCCTCTCTTTAGATTCTCTTCTGTCCTCTCTTCTCTCTTTGTATGCCCTTCTGTCTTCTCTCTCCGGATGCCGTTCTGTCATCTCCTCTCTCTGTATGCCCTTCTGTATTCTCCTCTCTCTGAATGCCCTTCGTTCCTCTCCTCTCTCTGTATGCCCTTCTGTCTTCTCTTCTCTCTAAATGTCCTTCTGTTTTCTCTCCTCTCAGGATGCCATACTGGCCTCTCCTCTCTATGAAAGCCCTTCTTTCCTCACCTCTCTCCAGATGCCCTTCTATCTACTCCTCTCTCTGGATGCGCTTCTGTACCCTCCTCTATCTGGATGCCCTCCTGTCTTCTCCTCTTTCTGGATGCCCTTCTGTTCTCTACTCCCTCTGGAAGCCCTTCTGTTCTCTTCTCTCTCAGGATGCCCTTCTGTCCACCTCCTCTCTCTGGATGACCTGTTTTCTCCTCTCTCTGTATGCCCTTCTGTCTTCTCCTCTCTCAAAATGCCCTACTGCTTTCTCTGCTCTCCTGATGCCATTCTGTCCTCTCCTCTCTCTGGATGCCCTTCTTTCCTCTCCTCTCTCCAGATGCCCTTCTGTCTTCTCCTCTCTCTGGATGCACTTCTGTCCATTCCTGTCTCTGGATGCCCTTCTGTCTTCTCCTCTCTCTGGATGCTCTTCTGTTCTCTCCTCACTCAGGATGTCCTTCTGTTTTCTCCTTTCTCTGGATGCCCTTCTGTTATTTTCTCTCTCCGGATGCCCTTCTCTTCTCTTTTCTCTCTGGATGTCCTTCTGTCCTCTCCTCTCTCTGGATGCCCTTCTGTCTTCTCCTCTCTCTGGATGCCCTTCTGTTTTTTTCTCTCTCTGTATGCCCTTCTCTTCTCTCCGCTCTCAGGATGCTCTTATGTCCTCTCCTGTCTGTGGATTCTCTTCTGTACTCTCCTCTCTTTGGATGCCTTTGTGTACTCTCCAATCTTTGGATTTCCTTTTGTCCTCTACTCCCTCTGGATGCCCTTTTGGCCTCTTTTCTCTATGAATGCCCTTCTTTCTTCTCCTCTCTCTGTATGCACTTCTGTCTGTCCTCTCTTTGGGTATGCCTTCTGTTCTCTCATCTCTCCAGATGCCCTTATGTCTTCTCAGATCTCTAGATGTCCTTCAGTTATTACCTCTTTGGATTCCCTTCTCGTCTCTCCTCTCTCTGGATGCCCTTCTGTTCTCTCCTCTCTCCAGATGCCCTTCTCTTCTCTTTTCTCTCTGGATGCGCTTCTGTCCTCTCATCTCTCTGGATGCCATTCTGTCTTCTCCGCTCTCTGGATACCCTTCTTTTTCACCGCTCTATGGATGCCCTTCTGTATTCTCCACTCTCTACATGCCATTCTGTACTCTCTTCACTCTAGATTCCCATCTGTCCACTCATCTCTCCAGATGCCCTTCTGTTCTCTACTCTTTATGGATGCTCTTCTGTGCTCTCATCTCTCTGGATGCCCTTGTGTCCTCTCCTCTATCTGGATGCCCTTCTGTCTTCTCTTCTCTCTTGATACCCTTCTGTCTTCTCCTTTCTCTGGATGCTCTTCTGATCTCTCCTCTTTCTAGATTCTCTTCTGTCCTCTCTTCTCTCTTGATGCCTTTCTGTTCTCTCCTCTCACCAGATACCTTTCTGTCATGTCATCTTTCTGTATGCCCTTCTGTCTTCTCCTCACCCTGGATGCCCTTCGTTGCTCTCCTTTCTCTGGATGCCTTTCTGCCTTTTCCTCTCTCTGGGTACCCTTCTGGCATCTCCTCTCTCTGGATGCTATTTTCTCCTCTCCTCTCTCTGGATGCCGTTCTGTCCTCTAATCTCTCTGGTTGACCTTCTGTTCTCTTCTCTCTATGGATGCCCTTCTGTTCTCTCCTCTCTCTGGATGCGTTCTGTTTTCTCCTGTCTCTGGATGCCCTTCTGTCTTCTCTGCTCTCTGGATGCCCTTTTCTTCTCTCCCCTCTCTGGATGCCCTTCATTCTTCTCCTATTTCTGGATTCCCTTCTGTTCTCTCGACTCTCGGGATTTCCTTATTTTCGCTCTTCTATCTAGATGCCCCTCTGTCCTCTACTATCTCTGAATGCCATTCTGATTTTTCCTCTCTATGGATGATGTTCTGTACTCTCCTCTCTCTGGATGCCTTGCTGTCCTCTCCTCTCTCTGGATGCCCTTCTGTCCTCTCCTTTCTCACGATGCCCTTCAGGCTTCTCCTGACTCCAGATGCCCTTGTCTCCTCTTTTATCTCTGGATGCCCTTCTGATTTTCCTCTCTATGGAAGATCTTCTGTTTTCTGTTGTCTCTATATGCCCTTCAGTTCTCTCCTCTCTCCAGAAGCCCTTCTGTCCTGTCCTATCTCTGGATGCCCTTCTGTTTTCACCACTCTCTGGATGCCCTTCTGTTCTCTCCTCTCTCTGGATGCCCTATTGTTCTCTTCTGCCCCAGGATGCCTTTCTGTGCATCGCCTCTGTCTGGATAACCTGTTTTCTCTTCTCTCTGTATGCCCTTCTGTCTTCTCCTCGTTCAAAATGCACTTCTGCTTTTTCTGCTCTCCGGATTCCATTCTGTCCTCTCCTCTCTCTGGTTGCCCTTATTTTCTCTCTTCTCTCCAGATGCCCTTCTGTCTTCTTCTCTCTCTGGATGCCCTTCTGTCCATTCCTGTCTCTGGATGACCTTCTGTCTTCTCTTCTCTCTGGATGCTCTTCTGTTCTCTCCTCTCTCTGGATGCCCTTCTGTTTTCTCCTTTCTCTTGATTCCCTTCTGTTCTTTTCTCTATCTGGAAGCCCTTCTTTTCTGTCCTCTCTCAGGATGCTCTTATGTCCCCTCCTGTCTTTGGATTCACTTCTGTTCTCGCCTCTCTTTGAATGCCTTTGTGTTCTCTTCTCTCTCCAGATTCCCTTCTGTCCTCTCCTCCCTCTGGATGCCCTGTTGGCCTCTCCTATCTATGAATACCCTTCTTTCTTCTCTTTCTTGATATCCCTTCTGTTCTTTCCTCTCTCTTGATGCTCTTATGTCTTCTCAGCCCTCTGGATGCCCTTCGGTTATCTCCTCTTTGGATGCCCTTTTGTTCTCTCCTCTCTCTGAATGCCCTTCTCTTCTCTAATCTCTCCGGATGCCCTTCTGTTTTCTCCTCTCTTTGGATGCCCTTCTGTTTTCTCCTTTGTCTGGATGCCCTTCTGTCTTGTCCTGTCTCTGGATACCCTTCTGTCTTCAGCTCTCTCTGGATGCCATTCTGTCTGCTTTTCTATCTGGATGCCCTTCTGTTCTCCCCTTTCTCAGAATGCACTTCTGTCCTCTTTTCTCTCTGTATTCCCTTTTGTCTTCTCCTCTTTCTGGATACCCTTCTGTCCTCATCTCTCTCTGGATTCCCTTCTGTTCTCTCTTCCCTCCGGATGCCCTTTTCTTCTCTTTTCTCTCTGGATGTCCTTCTGTCCTCTCCTCTCTCTGGATGCCCTTCTTTCTTCTCCTCTCTCTGGAAGCCCTTCTGTCCTCTCCTCTCTCTGGATGCCCTTCTGTCTTCTCTGCTCTCAGGATGTCTGTCTGTTCTCTCCGATCTCTGGATGCAATTCAGTCTTCTCCTATCTCCAGATGTATTTCTGTCCTCTCCTCTCTCTGTATGCCCTTCTGTCTTCTCTTCTCTCTAAATGCCCTTCTGTTTTCTCTCCTCTCTGGATGCCATTCTGGCCTCTCCTCTCTATGGATGCCCTTCTTTCCTCTCCACTCTCCAGATGGCCCTCTGTCTTCTCCTCTCTCTGGATGCCCTTCTGTTCTCTCCTCTATCTGGATGCCTGTCTCTTCTCTCCTCTCTCTAGATTCTCTTCTGTCCTCTCTTCTCTCTCAATGGCCTTTTGTTCTCTCTTCTCTCCGGATGCCTTTCTGTCATCTCCTCTCTCTTTATGCCCTTCTGTTTTCTCCTCTCTCTGGATGAACCTCTGCCTTCTCCTCTCTCTGGGTACCCTTCTGCCCTCTCCTCTCTCTGGAAGCTTTTTTCAGCTCTCCTCTCTCTGGATGCCATTCTGTCCTCTAATCTCTCTGGTTGCCCTTCTGTTCTCTTCTCTCTATGGATGCCCTTCTGTTCTATCCTCTCTTTGGATGTGTTCTGTCTTCTTTACTCTCTGCATGCCCTTCTGTCTTCTCTGCTCTCTGGATGCCCTTCTGTTCTCTCCTCTCTCTGAATGCCCTTCAGACTTCTCCTATCTCTGGATTCCCTTCTGTTCTCTCGTTTCTCGGGATGTCCTTATTTTCTCTCTTCTATCTAGATGCCACTCTGTCCTCTACTATCTCTTGATGCCCTTCTGATTTTTCCTCTCTATGGATGATATTCTGTAGTCTCCTCTCTCTGGATGGCATTCTGTTCTCTCCACTCTCTGCATGTCCTTCTGTCCTCTCCTCTCTCGCGATGGCCTTCAGGCTTCTCCTGTCTCCGGATGCCCTTCTCTCCTCTTGTATCTCTGAATGCCCTTCTGATTTTCCTCTCTATGGATGATCTTCTGTTCTCTCCTCTATCTATATGCCCTTCTGTTCTCTCCCCTCTCCAGAAGCCCTTCTGTCTTGTCTTTTCTCTGAATGCCCTTCTGTTTTCACCACTCTCTGGATGCCCTTCTGTTCTCTCCTCTCTCTGGAGGCCCTTCCGTCCTCTCCTATCTCTGGATGTCCTTCTGTCTTCTCCTCTCTGTGGATGCCTTTCTGTTCTCTCTTCTGCTTGGATGACCTTCGTTCTTCTCCTCTCTCTGGATACCCTTCTGTACTCTTCTCTCTCTGGATGCTTTCCTGTCCTATCCTGCTCTGGATGCCCTTCTGTTTTGGCCACTCTCTGGATGCAATTCTGGTCTCTTTTCACTCTGAATGCCCTTCTGTTCTCTTCTCTCTCAGGATGCACTTCTGTCCTCTCCTCTTTTGGATGCATTTCTGTTCTCTTCTCTCCCTGGATGCCCTTCTGTCTTCTCCTCTCTCTGGATGCCCTTCTGTTCTCTTCTTTCTCTACATCACCTTCTTTACTCTCCTCTCTCTAGATTCCCATCTGTCCACTCATCTCTCTGGATGCCCTTCTGTTCTCTTCTGTATCAGGATGCCATTCTGTTCTGCTCTCTCTCAGGATGCCCTTCTGTCCTCTATCTCTCTGGATTCCCTTCTGTTCTCTCCTCTCTCCAGATACCCATCTGTTATCTCCTCTCTCCAGATGCCCTTCTGTCTTATTTTCTCTCTGGATGCCCTTCTGTTCTCTCCTCTATCTGGATGCCTGTCTGTTCTCTCCTCTCTCCGGATGCCTTTCTTTTCTCTCCTCTCTCCAGTGTTGGGCCTTGGACGAGGTAACTCCATTTAATCTGTTACCTTTGGTCATGTAGGACAGGTAGAGGGCATGATTAACAAGTCTCTACCTCCAGAGATTTAAATATTAATGAATTATCAAAAGGCCAGGGGAGTAGCTAATTAAGTTATTCCCTCCCCTTTCTCCCTTCCCTATAAGACTGGTCTCCCCTGGCTTTTGGGGGGGGGGAGCGCACAACACCTGCATCCATTCACCATGCCATAAACAATAAAAGCTTTGGAAAACCGGACTCCAGGTGTCCATGGTCTCTCAGCCTGATTCCCAGGTTTTGGAACCCTGGAACCTTGCCGATGCAGCCACCGGCCCGCCCACCGACAGCTGCATGAATGTGGGAACCTCAGCTGGCAGCGCGGGAAGCCCTGGTGCCGGACCGCCCTGAGACTCTGTCGCAGGACTCCCTCCCTTCCCCCCACCCGCGAAGATTCGTCCCCATAGATGACGCCCAACGTGGGGCACGACTACCCATGCGTCTACAAGAAAAATCCTGGCTGAATCTGCTAAGCAAATATACTTCCTGAGAGATGTGAAGTCTCTTGGTCCTCTCTCAGCGCGCCCCGCGCTCCCCACATCCATTCTGCAGGACTTCCAAGACCCCAGGTGGAGGCCAATCTCAGCGTATGGATCTGCTGCCCATACGACCCCCACATTCTCCCGTTTTGCCGCACCCACCCATCGCCGAGGCTTGGGCCCAAAACGGAGATTTCCCACTGAGAGACTCCTACCGCAGAGTCTGCCTTGCGCACTGTGTGTGCCCTGCTTAGCCCCTGCTCCTCTACAATAGCCCTATCTCTGACAAAGGACGGTGCAGACCAGCTACAGAGATCCACACTCGTTCACCCATGCATGGGCCTACATTGTTTCCCACAGGTGGTGGACAATGTGCGCAGAGCCAGCTCCGTAAGCTCCCCCCCGCTGGTGTCTGCAAAAACCGTGAGTAACATCTCTCTCTGTCCACCCTACCCCCTCTTTCTTTCTCTGATTCTTAGCTATAGTCTAACCCCTGCCTAATACAAAATAACTAGGTCTCTCTCCCCACGTGTTCTCCAACTCAAGGACAAGATGGCGGCGGCTTCTTAGCCCCCCACTCTTCCCATCCCCCCAGCTCCACAGAAGGGGTTCCTTCACAGCTAATAGCTGTCTTTCAAGCCACAACACCTGCTGTAACCCTCTTTCTAAGACTCCCTTGGCTGAGAGACTCCTTCTCGCGGCTGAGACTGTCCTCTCTCTCTCTCTCTCTCTCTCTCTCTCTCTCTCTCTCAAAATTGCCAACTCCAAACTCTAGCCCCTAGCACCCTGCCAGGTAGCTTCCTTTCCCTACTCCCCCGTCATATGCGACAGGCTACAGCTATTTGGCTTAGCCTGCTTGCCTGAAGCAACAGGGCAGAACCCTGCTTGCTACCCAGCCCTGTGTTCCTTAGCCAGCTATGCTTCCCCTCACCCTCAATCATGTGCAGCTGACTAAAGCTACTTAGCTCAGCCAGCTTGCCTGAAACAGTGGATCTAAAATCCTGCCTGTACCCTTTGCCCCCTGTGCTGCCTGCCAGTTTCTTTCAAAGCTGCTGACTCCAATCCAGCTTCCACGTGTCTTTCCCATAGACACAGACTCTCACTCTTTCTGACTCTTAGCCCTCCTCCTTACGTCTTGCTTGCCTTAAACGTTTCTTCAAAGTTGGCCTTTACTTTTAACTACATTTAAATTTTACCAGCTAAGAAAAAGAAAGTGGGAATGCAGAACCTCTCTGCCAGAGCACCCAGACGCCACATGGCAGAGCTAGGCCCCTCCCCCCACTGCTTCTAAACCCGCCATTACTGCTCCTCCCCAACAGGAGGACCTGCAACAAACGTTCCTATTTTTCAACCAAAATTTTTAAACGTTTCCTTTTCTTCCTAACAGGAACACCTAGAACAACAATGCTTGTGTTTTTTCAACCAAAAATTTGTTATTTTTTCTATTTTAATGCTGCCTTTTCTCTCTAATACTCGTGATAGATGTCCAACATTATTTTTCAACCTTTATAATTTCTTCAAGGTTTAAAAGCCATCTAATTTCCTTCCACAGTTTAAGTGAACGTGCTGATCACCATTTCTTGAGTCTTAATTAACAACTAATTTCTTTTACAGGCAAACTGTTGCTGCCAATCTCAGATACAAAATTAACATTGTTTTTCTCCCTCAGCCATCCAAAAACAGACTCAAAGATGCCTTCCAAGACTAAACTTTCCTCAAACACCTTTGCTTTTCCAGGATCTTAACGACAGGCCATAAGGTGCTTGTTCTCAAGCAATTTAATGCCCCATGTCCAACCTACAGACATCTCCCTGCCGGAGATGCTGCTTCCCTCCTGTGATTATCCTACAGGTATACCCACAGATCCAACAGAGTCTAGCCATCCTCTGGAACATGCCTGAGATGCCAAGCTGCTTCCTCCCAGTCACCTCATCTGACTACAGACTCCAGAGACACGCCGAGATCCAGTGACAGCGCCATCTCCTGAAACCTGCTAAGCTGCCTTCTTCCAGTCATCTCATCTGACTGAAGACCCCAGAACATGCTGAGATCCAGAGACCCACACCAGGCTCCAGAGATGCTCGCCAGAACCCAGAGATGCTCACTACAGAAGACAGATCCAGACCTTCCAGCTACAAATGAACTCTTTTGCCAAAGTCACATAGCTAAAGTTACATGTTAGTGAGGAAAACATAATGTCTATTTAGATTAATCAGATGTCATTACCCTCAAACTGTACAATCTGTATTTAATTGTTTCAATGATTCCCTGCCTTCCAAACCCTACCCTCAATTCCCATTACCCTTGACTTAGTTATGCTACACCCTCTGGCCTACATAGTGTTTTATTTTGACCACCTCATCCAAAATTTTCACTAAAAACAGTGAGATGTTGGGCCATGAAGACATGGTTTGGACATAGCCTGGTTGAACGGGCTTTAAACCCTGGAGACCCTTTTAGGGACGGTAGAATGTTTAGCCCTGTTCCTAGGCCCACTTCCATGTGGTCCACATCTCTCATTAACACAGAGTTGCCCCTCCTTTTATGAAAGAAAAGAGGGTGGGATGTTGGGCCTTGGACGATGTAACTCCATTTAATCTGTTACCTTTGGTCACGTAGGACAGGTAGAGGGCATGATTAACAAGTCTCTACCTCCAGAGATTTAAATATTAATGAATTATCAAAAGGCCAGGGGCGTAGCTAATTAAGTTATTCCCTCCCCTTTCTCCCTTCCCTATAAGACTGGTCTCCCCTGGCTTTTGGGGGGGGGGAAGCGAGCAACACCTGCATCCATTCACCATGCCATAAACAATAAAAGCTTTGGAAAACCGGACTCCAGGTGTCCATGGTCTCTCTGCCTGATTCCCAGCTTTTAGAACCCTGGAACCTTGCCGATGCAACCGCCTGCCCGCCCACCGACAGCTGCATGAATGTGGGAACCTCAGCTGGCGGCGCGGGAAGCCATGGTGCTGGACCGCCCTGAGACTCTGTCGCCGGACTCCCTCCCTTCCCCCCGCCCGCGAAGATTTGTCCCCACACTCCAGATGTCTTTGTGTACTCTCCTCTCTTTGTATGCCCTTCTGTCTTCTCTTCTCTCTAAATGCGTTTCTGTTTTCTCTCCTCTCTGGATGCCCTTTGCCCTCTCCTCTCTATGGATGCCATTATTTCCTCTCCTCTCTCCAGATGCCATTCTGTCTTCTCCCATCTCTGGATACCCTTCTGTCCCCTCCTCTATCTGGATGCCCTCCTGTCTTCTTCTCTTTCTGGATGCCCTTCTGTTCTCTACTCTCTATGGATGCCCTTCTGTTCTCTACTCTCTATGGATGCCCTTCTGTTCTCTCCTCTCTCTGGATGTGTTATGTCTTCTCCTCTCTCTGGATGCCCTTCTGTCTTCTCTGCTCTCTGGATGCCCTTCTCTTCTCTCCCTTCTATAGATGCCCTTCAGTCTTCTCCTAACTCTGGATTCCCTTTTGTTCTCTCCTTTCTCGGGATGTCCTTATTTTCTCTCTTCTATCTAGATGCCCCTCTGTCCTCTACTGTCTCTGGATGCACTTCTGATTTTTCCTCTCTATGGATGATGTTCTGTACTCTCCTCTCTCTGGATGCTCTTCTGTCCTCTCCTCTCTCGTGATGCCCATCAGGCTTCTCCTGTCTCCGGATGCCCTACTCTCCTCTTGTATCTCTGGATGCCCTTCTGATTTTCCTCTCTATGGATGATCATCTGTTCTCTTCTCTCTCTATATGCCCTTCTGTTCTCTCCTCTCCCCAGAAGCCCTTCTGTCCTGTCCTCTCTCTGGATGCCCTTCTGTTCTATCCTCTCTCTGGAGGCCCTTCTGTCCTGTCCTCTCTCTGGATACCTTTCTGTTTTCACCACTCTCTTCATGTTCTTCTGTTCTCTCTTCTCTCTGGAGGCCCTTCTGTCCTCTCCTATCTCTGGATATCCTTCTGTCTTCTCCTCTCTGTGGATGCCCCACTTTTCCCTCTTCTGCTTGGATGACCTTCGTTCTTCTCCTCTCTCTGGATGCCAATCTGTTCTCTCCTCTTTCCAGATGCCTGTCAGTTCTCTCCTCTCTCCCAAAGGCTTTCTGTTCTCTCCTCTCTCCAGAAGTCTTTCTGTCCTCTCCTCTCTCTTTATCCCCTTCTGTCTTCTCTTCTCTCTAAATGCCTTTCTGTTTTCTCTTCTCACTGGGTGCCATACTGGACTCTCCTCTCTATGGATGCCCTTCTTTCCTCTCCTCTCTCCACATGCCCTTCTGTCTTTGCCTCTCTCTGGATGGCCTTCTGTACCCTCCTCTATCTGGATGCCCTCCTGTCTTCTCCTCTTTCTGGATGCCCTTTTGTTCTCTCCTCTCTCTGGATGCGCTTATGTTCTCTTCTCTCTCAGGATGCCCTTCTGTCCATCTGCTCTCTCTGGATGACCTGTTTTCTCCTCTCTCTCTATGCCCTTCTTTCTTCTCCTCTCTCAAAATACCCTTCTGCTTTCTCTGCTCTCCGGATGCCATTCTGTCCTCTCCTCTCTGCATGCCATTCTTTCCTCTCCTCTCTCCAGATGCCCTTCTGTCTCCTCCTCTGTCTGGATGCCCTTCTGTCCATTCCTGTCTCTGGATGAGATTCTGTCTTCTCCTCTCTCTCTCTGGATGCTCTTCTGTTCTCTCCTCTCTCTGGATGCCCTTCTGTTCTTTTCTCTCTCTGGAGGCCCTTCTCTTCTTTCCTCTCTCAGGATGCTCTTATATCCTCTCCTGTCTCTGGATTCTCTTCTGTTTCTCTTCTCTTTGTTTCTCTGGAGGCCCTTCTGTCCTGTCCTCTCTCTGGATGCCTTTCTGTTTTCACCACTCTCTTCATGTTCTTCTGTTCTCTCTTCTCTCTGGAGGCCCTTCTGTCCTCTCCTATCTCTGGATATCCTTCTGTCTTCTCTCTCTGGATGCCCCACTTTTGGATGCCTTTGTGTTCTCTCCTCTCTCCGGATTCCCTTCGGTCCTCTCCTTCTTCTGGATGCCCTGTTGGCCTCTCCTTTCTATGAATGCCCTACTTTCTTCTCCTCTCTCTGGATGCCCTTCTGTTCTGTCCTATCTCTAGATTTCCCTTCTGATCTCCCCTCTCTCCGGATGCCCTTATGTCTTCTCAGCTCTCTGGAGGCCCTTAGGTTATCTCCTTTTTGGATGCCCTTCTGTTCTCTCCTCTCTCTGGATGCCCTTCTGTTATTTCCTCTCTCTGGATGCCCTTCTCTTCTCTTTTCTCTCCGGATGTCCTGTCCTCTCCTCTCTCTGGATGCCCTTCTGTCTTCTCCTCTCTCTGGATGCCCTTCTGTTCTGTCCTCTCTCTGGATATCACTTCTGTTCTCTCCTCTCTCCGAATCTCTTCTGTTTACTCCTCTCTCTGGATGCCCTTCTTATCTCTCCTCTTTCCAGATGCCCTTCTGGCCTCTTATCTCTCTGGATGCCATTCTGTCTTATCCTCTCTCTACATGCCCTTCTGTACTCTGTTCTCTCTAGATTCCCATCTGTCCACTCATCTCTCCAGATGCCCTTCTGTTCTCTTCTCTCTATGGATGCTCTTCTGTGCTCTCATCTCGCTGGATGCACTTGTGTCCTCTCCTCTCTCTGGATGACCTTCTGTCTTTTCTCTCTGGATGCCCTTCTGTCTTCTCCTCTCTCTGGATGCACTTTTGTTCACTCCTCTTTCTAGATTCTCTTCTGTCCTCTCTTCTCTCTCGATGCCCTTCTGTTCTCTCCTCTCTCTGGATGCCTTTCTGTCATCTCCTCTCTCTCTATGCCCTTCTGTCTTCTCCTCTCTCTGGATGCCTTTCGTTCCTCTCCTTTCCCTGGATGAACCTCTGCCTTCTCCTCTCTCTGGGTACCCCTCTGGCCTCTCCTCTCACTGGATGCTCTTTTCTCCTCTCCTCTCTCTGGATGCCGTTCTGTCCTCTAATCTCTCTGGTTGCCCTTCTGTTCTCTTTTCTTTATGGATGCCCTTCTGTTCTCTACTCTCTCTGGATGTTTTCTGTCTTCTCCTCTCTCTGGATGGCCTTCTGTCTTCTCTGCTCTCTGGATTCCCTTCTCTTCTCTCCTCTCTCTGGATGCCCTTCATTCTTCTCCTATCTCTGGATCCCCTTCTGTTCTCTTGTTTCTTGGGATTTCCTTATTTTCTCTCTTCTATCTAGATGCTCCTCTGTCCTCTACTATCTCTGGATGCACTTCTGATTTCTCCTCTCTATGGATGATGTTCTGTATTCTCCTCTCTCTGGATGCCCAGCTGTCCTCTCCTCTCTCTGGATGCCCTTCTGTCCTCTCCTCTCTCACAATGGCCTTCAGGATTCTCCTGTCTCCAGATGCCCTTCTCTCTTCTTGTATCTCTGGATGCCCTTATGATTTTCCTCTCTATGGATGATCTTCTGTTCTCTCCTCTATCTATATGCCCTTCAGTTCTCTCTTCTCTTCAGAAGCCATTCTGTCCTGTCCTATCTCTGGATACCCTTCTGTTTTCACCACTCTCTGGATGCCCTTCTGTTCTCTCCTCTCTGGAGGCCCTTCTGTCTTCTCCTATCTCTGGATGTCCTTCTGTTTTCTCCTCTCTGTGGATGCCTTTCTGTTCTCTCTTCTGCTTTGATGACCTTCGTTCTTCTCCTCTTTCTGGATGCCCTTCTGTTCTTTTCTCTCTCTGGATGCTTTTCTGTCATCTCCTCTCTCTGGATGCCTTTCTCTCTTTGCCGCTCTCTGGATGCAATTCTGGTCCCTCTTCTCTCTGGATGCCCTTCTGTTCTCTTCTCTCTCAGGATGCACTTCTGTCCTCTCCTCTTTTGGATGCATTTCTGTTCTGTCCTCTCTCTAAATGCCCTTCTGTCTTCTCCTCTTTCTGGATGCCCGTCTGTACTCGTCTTTCTCTACATCACCTTCTTTACTCTCCTCTCTCTAGATTCCCATCTGTCCACTCATCTCTCTGGATGCCCTTCTGTTCTCTTCTGTATCTGGATACCCTTCTGTTCTGCTTTCTCTCAGGATGCCCTTCTGTCCTCTATCTCTCTGGATTCCCTTCTGTTCTCTCCTCTCTCCAGATGCCCATCTGTTGTCTCCTCTCTCCAGATGCCCTTCTTTCTTCTCCACTCTCTGGATGCCCTTCTGTTCTCTCCTCTATCTGGATGCCTGTCTGTTCTCTCCTCTCTCCGGATGCCTTTCTTTTCTCTCCTCTCTCCAGATGTCTTTCTGTCCTCTCCTCTCTTTGTATGCCCTTCGGTCTTCTCTTCTCTCTAAAGGACCTTCTGTTTTCTCTCCTCTCTGGATGCCCTGCTGGCCTCTACTCTCTATGGATGCCCTTCTTTCCTGTCCTCTCTCCAGATGCCTTTCTGTCTTCTCCTCTCTCTGGATGCCCTTCTGTTCCCTCCTCTATCTGGATGCCCTCCTGTCTTCTCCTCTTTCTGGATGCACTTCTGTTCGCTCCTCTCACTTGATGCCCTTCTGTTCTCTTCTCTCTATGGATGTTTTTCTATTCTCTCTTCTCTCTCTGGATGTGTTCTGTGTTCTCCTCTCTCAAGCTGCACTTCAGGCTTCTCCTGTTTCCGGATTTCCTTATCTCCTCTTGTATCTCTGGATGTCCTTATGATTTTCCTCTCTATGGATGATCTTCTGTTCTCTCCTCTCTCTATATGCCCTTCTGTTCTCTCCTCTCTCCAGAAGTTCTTCTCTCCTGTCCTCTCTCTGTATGCCCGTCTGTTTTCTCCACTCTATGGATGCCCTTCTGTTCTATCCTCTCTCTGGAGGCCCTTCTGTCCTCTCCTATCTCTGGATATCCTTCTGTTTTCTCCTCTCTGTGGATGCCCTTCTGTTCTCTCTTCTGCTTGGATGACCTTCGTTCTTCTCCTCTCTCTGGATGTCCTTCGGTTCTCTCCTCTCTTCAGATGCCTGTCTATTCTCTCCTCTCTCCGATGCCTTTCTGTTCTCCTCTCTCCAGATGTCTTTCTGTCCTCTCCTCTTTCTGTGTGCCCTTCTGCCTACTCTTCTCTCTAAATGCCATTCTGTTTTCTCTCCTCTCTGGATGCCATTCTGGCCTCTCCGCTCTATGCATGCCCTTTTTTCCTCTCCTCTCTCCAGATCCCCTTCCGTCTTCTCCTCTATCTGGATGCCCTTCTGTTCCCTCCTCTATCTGGATGCCCATCTGTCTTTTCCTCTTTCTGGATGCCCTTCTGTTCTCTCCTCTCTCTGGATGGACTTCTTTATCTTCTCTCCCAGGATGCCTTTCTGTGCATTTCCTCTCTCTGGATGACCTGTTTTCTGCTCTCTGGATGCCCTTCTGTTTTCTCCTCTCTCAAAACTCTCTTCTGCTTTCTCTGCTCTCCAGATACCATTCTATCCTCTCCTCTCTCTGGATGCCCTTCTTTCCTCTCCTCTCTCCAGATGCCCTTCTGTCTTCTCCTCTCTCTGGATGCCCTTCTGTCCATTCCAGTCTCCGTATGACCTTGTGTCTTCTCCTCTCTCTGGATGCTCTTCTGTTCTCTCCTCTCTCTGGATGCCCTTCTGTTTTCTCCTTTCTCTGGATGCCCTTCTGTTTTTTTCTCTTTCTGGTTGCCCTTCCCTTTTCTCCTCTCTCAGGATGCTCTTATGTCCTCTCCTGTCTGTGGATACTCTTCTGTTTTCTCTTCTCTTTGGATGCCTTTGTATTCTCTCCTCTCTCCGGATTCACTTCTGTCCTCTCTTCCCTCTGGATGCCCTGTTGGCTTCTCCTCTCTATGAATGCCATTCTTTATTCTTCTCTCTCTGGATATCCCTTCGGTTCTCCCCTCTCTCTAGATGCCCTTATGTCTTCTCAGCCCTCTGAATGCCCTTTGGTTATATCCTCTTTGGATATAACCTTCTGTTGCCCTTCTGTTCTCTCCTCTCTCTGGATGCCCTTTTGTTCCCTCCTCTCTCTGGATGCCCTTCTCTCTTGTCCTCTCTCTGGATGCCCTTCTTTCATCTCCTCTCTCTGGATGCCCTCCTCTTCTCCAATCTCTCCAGATGCCCTTCTGTTTTCTCATCTCTCTGGATCCCCTTCTAATTTCACAAATCTCTGGATGCCCTTCTGTTCTCTTCTCTCTCTGGATGCCTTTCTGTCCTCACCTCTCTCTGGATGCCCTTCTGTCTTCTCCGGACTCTGGATGCACTTCTGTTCTTTTTTCTCTCTGGATGCCCTTCTGTCTTCTCCTCTCTCTGGATTCCCTTCTGTTCTCTTCTCTCTCCATATCACTTTCTTTTCTCTCCTCTCTCTAGATTCCCATCTGTCCAGTCATCTCTCTGGATGCCCTTCTTTTCTCTTCTGTATCTGGATGCCCTTCTTTTCACCTGTTTCTCAGGATGCCCGCTGTCCTCTATCTCTCCAGATAACCTTCTGTTCTTTCCTCTCTCCGAATGCCCATCTGTCCTCTCCTCTCTCTGGATGCTCTTCTGTTTTCTCCACACTCTAGAAGCCCTTCTGATCTCTACTATCTCTGGAGGCCCTTCTGTTCTCTACTTTCTTTGCATGCCCTTGTGTCTTCTCTTCTATTTGGATGCCATTCTGTTCTCTCTTCTGTCTGGATGACTTCTTTCTTTTCCTCTCTCTGGATGCCCTTCTCTTCTGTCCACTCTATGGATGTCCCTTCTGTTCTTTCCTCTCTCTGGATGCCTTTCTCTTCTCTTTTCTCTCTGGATGACCTTCTGTCCTCTCCTCTCACTGTATGCCCTTCTGTCTTCTCCTCTCTCTGGATACCCTTCTGTTCTGTCTTGTATATGGATATCCCTTCTGTTCTCTCCTCTCTCCGGAGTCTGTTCTGTCCTCTCCTCTCATGATGTCATTCTTATCTCTCCTCTTCCCGGATGCTCTTCTGTCCTCTCATCTCTCTGGATGCCATTCTGTCTTCTCCACTCTCTGGATACCCTTCTTTTTCACCTGTCTGTGAATGCCCTTCTGTCTTCTCCTCTATCTACATGCCCTTTTGTAGTCTCTTCTCTCTAGATTCCCATCTGTCCACTCATGTCTCTGGATGCCCTTCTGTTCTCTTATCTCTCTGGATGATCTTCTGTTCTCTCATCTATATGGATGCCCTTGTGTCCTCTCCTCTCTCTGAATGCCCTTCTGTCCTCTCTTGTCTCTGGATGCCCTTCTGTCTTCTCCTCTCTCTTGATGCCCTTCTGTTCTATCCTCTCTCTAGATTCTCTTCTGTCACTTCATCTCTCTGGATGCCATTCTATTTCTCCTCTCATGCATGCCCTTCTGTAGTCACCTCTATCTTGATGTCCTGCTGTCTTCTCCTCTCTGTGGATTCCCTTATGTCCTCTCCTCTCTCTGGATGCTCTTCAGTGCCCTCCACTCTCTGGATGCCCTTCTTTTCTCTCCTCTCTCCAGATGCCCTTCTGTCTTCTCTTATCTCTGGACGACCTTCCCTTCTATCTTCTCCTCTCTCTGAATGCCCTTCTGTTCTCTCCTCGCTCTGGATGACCTTCTCTCTTCTCCTCTCTTTGGATGCCCTTCTGTTCTCTCCTCTTTCTGTATGCCCGTCTGTATTCTCTTATCTCTGGATGCCCTTCTGTTTTCTCCTCTTTCTGGATGCCCTTCTGTATTCTCCACTCTCTGGATGCCCATTTGTTTCCTCTTTTCTCTGGATGCCCTTCTGTCCTCTCCTCTCTCTCAATGCCCTTCTGTCTTCTCCTCTCTGTGGATGCACTTCCGTTGTCTTTCTTTCTGGATGACCTTATTTCTTCTCATCTCTCTGTATGCTCTACTCTTCTTTCCTCTCTCTGGATGATTTTCTGTTCTCTCCAGTCTCAGGATGCCTTTCTGTCCTCACTCTCTCCGGATGCCCTTATTTTCTCTCTTCTCTCCAGATGCCATTCTGTCCTCTCCTCTCTCTGTATGCCCTTCTTTCTTCTCCTCTCTCTGTATCACCTTCTGTTGTCTCCTCTCTCTGGATGCCCATCTGTTCTCTCCTCTAACCAGATGCCATTCTGTCCTCTCCTCTATACGGATGCCCTTCTGTCTTCTCCTCTCTCTGGATTCCCTTATGTCTTCTTCTCTCTCTGGATGCCCTCCTGTATTCTCCTCTCTCTACATGCCCTTCTGTTCTCTCTTCTCTCCGGATGTCCTTCTGTCCTCTCCTCTGTCTGCATTCCATTCTGTCTTCAATTATGTCTGGGTGCTCTTCTGTCTTTTCTTCTCTCTGGATGATCTTCTGTTTCCTCCTCTCTCTGGATGCCATTCTGTCGTCTCCTCTCTCTTGATGCCCTTCTTTCTTCTCATCTCTGTGGATGCGCTTCTGTTCTCTCCTTTGTCTGGATCTGCTCCTCTCTCTGAATACTCTAATCTTCTCTCCTCTTTCTGGATTTCCTTCTTTTCTCTCGTCTGTCGGGATGCCCTTACTTTCTCTCTTCTATCTGGATTCCCTTCTTTCTGCTCCTCTCTCCTGTAACCCTTCTGTCCTCTCCTATCTCTGAATATCCTTCTGTCTTCTCCTCTCTCTGGATGCCCTTCTTTCTGTCTTCTCCTCTCTGTGGGTGCCCTTCTGTTCTCTCCTCTCTTTGGATCTGCTTATGTCCTCTCCTCTCTCTAGATGCCCTTGTGTCTTCTCTTCTCTCTGGATGTCCTTCTGTTTTCTCCTCTCTACGGATGCCCTTCTGATCTATCCTATCTCTGGATGCCCTTTTGTCCTCTCCTTTTTCTGGATGCTCTTCTGTTCTGTCCTCTCTCTGGACGCTCTTCTGTTCTCTCCTGACTCTGGATGCCCTTATGTCTTCTCCTCTCTCTGGATGCCCTTCTGTCCTCTCCTGTCTCTGTATGCCCTTCTGTCTTCTCCTCTCTCTGGATGATCTTCTGTTGTCTCCTTTCTTTAGATGTCCTTCTGTTCTCTCCTCTATCCGAATGCCCTTCTGTACTCTCCTCTCTCTATGCCCTTCTGTATTCTCCTCTTTCTGGATGCCCTTCTGTTTTCACCTTTCTATGAATGCCCTTCTGCCTTCTTTTCTCTTGATTCTTTTCTGTTCTTTCCTCTCTCTAGATTCTCTTCTGTCCTCTCATCTTTCTGGATGCCCTTCGCTTCTCTTCCCTCTCTGGATGCCCTTCACTTCTCTTCCCTCTCTGGATGATCTTCTATTCTCTCATCTCTCAGCATGCCCTTCATTTCTCTCCTCTTTGTGGATGACCTTCTGTTTTCTCATGTCTCTAATTGGCCTTGTGTCCTCTCCTGTCTCAGGATGCGCTTCTGTTCTCTCATCTTTCTGGATGCTCTTGTGACTCTCTTCTCTCTGGATGTGCTTCTTTCCTATTTCTCTCTGGAGACCTTCTGTCTTCTTCTCTCTCATGATCCCCTTCTGTTCCCTCCTCCCTCTATATTCTCTTCTGTCCTCTCATCTCTCTGGATGCCCTTCTGTTCTCTTCTCTCTCTGGATGATCTTCTGTCCTCTCATCTCTCTGGATGCCCTTCTGTTCTTTTCTCTCTCTGGATTATCTTCTGTTCTCTCATCTCTCTGGATGCCCTTGTGTCCTCTCCTTTCTCTGGATGCCCATCTGTCTTCTCATCTCTCTGGATGTCGTTGTGTCTTCTCCTCCCTCTGGATTCCCTTTTCTACTCTCCTCTCACTGGATGCACTTCTGGTCTCCCGTTTCTTTGGGTGCCCTTCTGTCTTCTATTCTCTCTGGATGTCCTTCTGTTTCCTCCATTCTCAGGATGCCCTTCTGTCCTCTCCTCTCTCTGGATGCCCATCTGTACTCTCATATCTCTGGTTGCCCTTCTGTCCTCTCCTCTTATTGATGCTCTCATGTTCTATCGTCTCACTGGATGCCCTTCTGTTCCCTCTTATCTCTGGATGACCTCCTGTCTTCTACTCTCTCTCAATGCCCTTCTCTTCTCTTCTCTCTCTAGATTTTCTTCTGTCTTCTCATTTCTCTGGATGCCCTTCTGTTCTCTTCTCTCTCTGGATGATCATATGCTCTCTCCTCTCTCGGGATGCCCTTCTCTTTTCTCCTGTCTCCTAATGTCCTTCTGTCCTCTCCTGTGTCTGCATGCCATTCTTTCTTCTCCTATGTCTGGATGCCCTTCTGTCTCCTTCTCTTACTGGATGATCTTCTGTTTCCTCCTCTCTCTGGATGCCATTCTGTCCTCTCCTCCCTCTTGATGCCCTTCTTTCTTCGCATCTCTGTGGATGCGCTTCTGTTTTCTCCTCTGTCTGTATGACCTTCTTTCTTCTCCTCTCTGTAGATGCTCTTCTCTTCTCTCCTGTCTTTGGATTTCTTTTCGTTTCCTTGTCTACAGGAATGCCCCTGTTTTCTCTTCTATCTGGATGCTCTTCTGTCCGCTCCTCTTCCGGTATCCCTTCTGTCCTCTCATATCTCTGAATGCCATTCTGTTCTCTTCTCTCTGGATGCCATTCTGTCTTCACCTCTCTGTGGTGCCCTTATGTCTTCTTTTCTCTGTGGATGCTCTTCTGTTCTCTCCTCTCTCCATATGCCCTACTGTACTGTCTTCTCTCCAGATGCCCTTCTATCCTCTCCTCTCTCAGGATGCCCTTCTGTCTTCTCCACTCTCTGGATGCCCTTCAGTCTTTTTCTCTCTCTGGATGACCTTCTGTCATCTCCTCTCTCTGTATGCCTTTCTGGCCACTCTTCTCTCTGGATTTCCTTCTGTCCTCTTATCTCTCTCTTTGCCATACTGTTCTCTTCTCACTATAGATGCTCTTCTGTACTGTCATCTCTCTGGATGCCCTTCTGTTCTCTCCTCTATCTGGATGCCCTTCTGTATTCTCCTCTCTCTGGAAGCCCTTCTGTTCTCTCCTCTCACTGGAATCTTTCACTCTTCTCCTCTCTCTGGATGCCCTCATTTACTCTCTTCTATCTGGATGCCCTTCTGTATTCTCCCACCTCTGGATGCCATTCTGTCTTCTCCTTTGTCTCTACGCCCTTCTGTCTTCTCTTATCTATGTATACCCTTCTCTTCTCTCTTCTCTCTAGATTCCCTTCTTTCTTCTCTTCTATCCGGATGCCCTTCTGCTCTCTTCTTTCTATAGATGCTCTTTTGTTCTCTCATCTGTCTGGATGCCCTTGTGTCCTCTCCTCTATCTGGATATCCTTCTGTCTTCTTAGCTATCTGGATGCCCTTCCAATCTCTCCTCTATCTAGATTCTCTTCTGTCCTCTCATATCTCTGCATACTCTTCAGTTCTTTCCTATCTGTGGATGATCTTCATTTCTCTCATCTCTCTAAATGGCCTTGTGTCCTCTCCTCTCTCTGGATGGCCTTCTGTTTTATCCTATTTCTGGATGCCCTTCTGTCTTCTACTCTCTCTAGATCCACTTCTGTTCTTTTCCCTCTCTAGATTTTTTTTTGTCCTCTCATATTTCTGGATGCCCTTCTGTTCTCTCCTCTCTCCGGATGTCCTTCTGTCCTCTCCTCTATCCTGATGCCATTCTGTCTTCACCTATGTCTGGATGCCCTTCTGTCTTCTCCTCTCTCAGGATGATCTTCTGTTTCCTCCTCTCTATGGATGCCGTTCGGTCCTCTCCTCTCTCTCGATGCCCTTCTGTCTTCCCATCTCTGTGGATGCCATTCTGTTCTCTCCTCTCTCCCGATGCTCTCCTGTTCTCTCATCTCTCTGGATGCCCTTCTGTTCCCTCTTATCTCTGGTTGCCCTTCTGTTTTCTACTCTGTCTGCATGCCCTTCTGTCTTCTCCTCTCTCTGGATGCCCTTCTGTTCTCTCCTCTCACTGGATGCTTTCAGTCTTCTCTCTCTGGATGCCCTTCTGTTCTCATGTCTCTCTGGACACCCTCATTTACTCTCTTCTATCTTGATGCCCTTCTGTCCGCTCCTCTCTCCGGATCCCCTTCTGTCCTCTCCTAGCTCTGGATGTCCTTCTGTCTTCTCCTCTCTCTGGATGCCCTTCTGTTCTCTCCTCTCTTTGGATGCCCTTCTGTCCTCTCATCTCTCTGGATGCCCGTTGTCCTCTCCTCTCTTGGGATGCCCTTATGTTTACACCTGTCTCAGGAGGCCCTCTGTCCTATCCTCTCTCTGAATGCTCTTCTGTTCTCTTCTCTCTTAAGATAGCCTTCTGTCCTCTCCTCTCCCTGCATTCCCTTCTGTCCTCTCATATTTCTGGTTGCCCTTCTGTTCAATTCTCTCTATGAATGCTGCCTGTTCTCTCCTCTCTCTGGATGCCTTTCTGTTTCCTTCTATCTCTGGATGCCCTTCTGTCTTCTACTATATCTGGAAGCTCTTCTGTTCTCTTCTCTCTCTAGATTTTCTTCTGTTCTCTCATCTCTCTGGATGCCCTTCTCTTCTCTTCTCTCTCTGGATGATCTTCTGTTCTCTCCTCTTTCTCGATGCCCTCTGTCTTCTCCTCTCTGTGGATGCCCTTCTGTTTTCTCCTCTGTCTGGATGACCTTCTTTCTTCTCCTCTCTCTTTATGCGCTACTCTTCTCTCCTCTCTCTGGATGATTTTTTGTTCTTTCCAGTCTCAGGATTCCCTTCTGTCCTCGCTCTCTCTGTATGACCTTCTGTCTTCTCCTCTCTCTGAATACCCTTCTGTTGTCTCCTCTCTCTGTATGCCCTTCATTTCTCTCCTCTATCCGGATGCCCTTCTGTCTTCTCCTCTCTCTGGATGCCCTTCTATCTTCTCCTCTTTTTGGAGGCCCTTCTTTTCTTTCCTCTCTCAGGATGCCCTTCTGACCTCTCTGTTCTCTGTATGCCCTTCTGTCTTCTCCTCTCTCTTGATGCCTTTCTGATGTCTCCTCTCTCTAGATGCCCTTTTGTTCTCTTCTCTATCCTGTTGCCGTTCTGTTTTCTCCTCTCTTTGGATGCCCTTCTGTTCTGTCCTCTCTCTGGATGCCCTTTTGTTCTCTCCTCTCTCAGGATGCACTTATATCTTCTCCTCTCTCTGGATGCCCTTCTGTTCTCTTCTCTCTGAATGCCCTTCTGTCCTCTCATCTCTCTGGATGCCCTTCTTTCTTTGCCTATCTATGGAGGCCCTTCTGTTCTCTCCTTTCTCTGGAAGCACTTCTGTCGTCTCCTCACTCTGGGTTTCCTTCTGTCCTCTCATATCTCTCATTGCCATTCTGTTCTCTTCTCTCTATGGATGCTCTTCTCTTCTCTCATCTCTCTGAATGCCCTTCTGTTTTCTATTATCTCTGGATGACATTTTATTCTCTTCTGCTAGATGCCCTTCTGTCATCTCCTATCTCTGGATGCCCTTCTGTTTTCTTCTCTCTATGGATGCTCTCATGTTCTCTCATCACTCTGGCTGCCCTTCTGTTCCCTCTTATCTCTGGATGCCCTTCTGTTTTCTGCTCTCTCTGGATGACCTTCTGTTCTCTCCTTTCTCTGGATGCCTTTCTGTCTTCTCATCTTGATGGATACCCTTCTCGTCTCTCCTCTCTCTAGATTTTCTTCTGTCCTCTCATCTCTCTGGATGCCCTTCTGTTCTCTTCCCTCAATGGATGATCTTCTGTTCTCTCATTTCTCTACTTACCCTTGTGCTCTCTCCTCTCATTGGATTGCATTCTCTTCTCTCCTCTCTCCCGATGCTCTTCTGTTCTCCCCTCTCTGTGGATGCCCTTCTGTCCTCTCCTCCCTGGTTATGCCTTTTCTGTTCTCTCCTCTCTCTGGATGCCCTTCTTTTCTCTTCTCTCTGGATGCCCTTCTATCATTTCCGTTATCTGTATGCCCTTCTGTTCTCTCCTCTCTCTGGATGACTTTCTGTCCTCTCCTCTCATATTATTCCCTTCAATTCTCTCTACTATATGGATGCCCTTTTGTTCTCACCTCTCTTTGGATGCCCTACTTTCCTTTCCTCTCTCAGGATGCCCTTATGTCTTCTTCTCTCTCTGGATGCCCATTGGCTTCTCCTCTCGAGGGATGCCTTTCTGTACTTTCCTCTCTCTAGATGCTCTTCTGTCTTCTCATCTCTGTGGATGCCCTTCTGTTCTCTTCACTTTGAATGCCCTTCTGTCCTCTCCTCTCTCTGGATGCCCTTCTGTCTTCTCCTGTCTCTTGATGCACTTCTGTTCTCTCCTCTCTCTGGATGCCCTTCTGTCCTCTCCTCTTTCTTGATGCCCTTCAGTCCTCTCCTCTCTCTGGTTGCGCTTCTGTCCTCTCCTCTCTTGGATGCCCTTCTGTCCTCTCTTCTCTCTGTATTCCCTTATGTCCTCAAATCTCTCTGGTTTCCTTTCTGTTCTCTTCTCTCTATGGATTCTCTCCTGTACACTCATCTCTCTGGATGATCTTCTGTTCTTTCCTCTCTGTGGATGCCCTTCAGTCTTCTCCTCTCTCTGGATGCCCTTCTGTTTTCTCATCTCTCTTGATGCCCTTATTTTAACTCTTCTATCTGGATGCACTTCTGTCTGCTTCTCTCTCCAGATGCCCTTCTGTCCTCTCCTATCTATGGAGGCCCTTCTGTTCTCTCCTTTCTCTGGATGCATTTCTGTCTTCTCCTCTTGATGGTCTCTCCTCTCTCTAGATTTTCCTTTGTCCTCTCATCTCTCTGGATGCCATTCTGTTCTCTTCTATCTCTGGATGATCTTCTGTTCACTCATTTCTCTAATTGCCCTAGTCTTCTCTCCTCTCCTTCGTTGCCCTTCTGCCCTCTCCTCTCTCCCGATGCCCTTCTTTTGTCTCCTGTTCTGTGGATTCCCTTCTGTCCTCTCCTCTCCTTTTATGCCCTTCTGTTCTCTCCTCTGTCTGGATGCCTTTCTGTTCTCTCTTCTCTCTTGATGCCCTTCTTTCCTCTCCTCTCTCTGGATGCCCTTCTGTCTTCTCCTCCCTCTGGATGAATTTCTGTTCTCTTCTCTCTGGATGCCCTTCTGTCACTCCTGTCTCTGGATGCCCTTCTGTCCTCTCCTCTCTCGGGATGCCCTTCTCTCCTCTCCTCTCTTGGATGCCCTTCTATGCTCTCCTCTCGCTGGATTTTCTTCTCTATTCTAATCTATATTTGCATTTCTGTTCTATTCTCTCTATTGATGCTCTCCTGTACTCTCATCTCTCTGGATGCCCTTCTGTTCTATACTTTCTCTGGATGCCCTCCTGTTCTATTGTCTCTTGGAATGCACTTATTTTGTCTCTACTTTCTGGATGCCCTACGGTCCACTTCTCTCTCCTGATTCCCTTCTGTCTTCTCCTATCTGTGAATGCCCTTCTGTCTTCTCCTCTCTCTGGGTGCTCTTCTGTTCTCTCCTTTCTCTGGATGCCCTTCTGTTCTCTCCTCTCTCCGGATGTCCTTCTGTTCTCTTCTCTCTTCGGATATCCTTCTGTCCTCAACACTCTCTGGATGCCTTTTCGTCTTCTCCTCTCTCTGTATGCCCTTCTGTTCTGTACTCTCTCTGTATGCCCTTCTGTTCTCTCCTCTCTCCGGATGCCCTTATTTTTTCTCCTCTCTCTGGATGCCCTTCTGTTCTCTTCTCTCTGGATGCCTTTCTTTCCTTTCATATATCTGGATGCCCTTCTGACTTCTCCTCTATCTGGATGCCCTTCTGTTTCCATCTCTCTATGGATGCACTTTGGTGTTCTCCTCTCTGTACATGCCCTTCTGTTCTTTTTTCTCTGGATGCCCTTCTGTTCGCTCCTCCCTCTGTATGCCCTTCTGTTTTATCCTCACTCTGGATGTCCTTCTGTTCTCTCCTTTCTCTGGATGCACTTCTGTCCTCTCATCTCTCTCTGTATTTTTTCTGTCCTCTGTTCTCTTCTGTCCTTCTGTCTTTCTCTTCTCTTCTCTCTATGGATGATCTCCTGTTCTCTCATCTCTCTGGATGCCCTTCTGTTCCCTCCTATCTCTTGATGCCCTTCAAATTTTCTCCTCCCTCTCTCAATGCCTTTCTTTATTCTCCTCTTGATGGTTGCCTTTCTGTTCTCTCCTTTCTCTAGATTTCCTTCTGTCCTCTCATCTCTCTGGATGCTATTGTCTACTCTTCTCTCACTGGATGATCTTCTGTTCTCTCATTTCTCTAATTGCCCTTGTGTCCTCTCCTTTCTTTGGATGCCCTTCTGTTCTCTCCTCTCTCTGGATGCACCACTTTCCTCTCCTCTCTCTGGATGCCCTTCTGTCTTCTCATCCCTCTGGATTCCCTTTGGTCTCTCCTCTCTCCAGATGCCTTTCTGTACTTTCCTCTCTCTGCATGCCCTTCTGTCCTCTCCTCTCTCTGGATTTCCTTCTGTCCTCTTCTCTCTCTGGATTTCCTTCTGTCCTCTCATATCTCTGGTTGCCCTTCTGTTCTCTTCTCTCTATGGATGCTCTCCTGTTCTCTCATCTCTCTGGATGCCCTGCTGTTCCCTCCTATCTCTGGATGCCCTTCTGTCTTCTAATCTCACTGCATGCTTTTATGACTTCTCCCCACTCTGGATGCCTTTTCTTCTCTCCTCTCTCTGGATGCCATTCAGTCTTCTCCTATCTCTGGATGCCCTTCTGTTCTCTTGTCTCTCAGGATGTCCTTATTTTGTCTCTACTCTCTGAATGCCCTTCAGTCCTCTACTCTCTCCTGATGCCCTTCTGTCCTCTCCTATCTCTGAAAGCCCTTCTGTCTTCTCCTCTCTCTGGAGGCCCTTCGGTTCTCTAATCTCTCTGAATGCCTTTCTGTCTTCTCCTCTTGATGGATGCCCTTCTTTCCTCTC